>NW_015662929.1:717068-717313 GCF_001515625.1 Sinocyclocheilus rhinocerous
ATTTTTGCAGCTCAATGTCTATTACAGTATACATCAATTAAATTACAGATACAGATGTATAATTCAGCAATGAACTTCTGGGGAAAAAATCATTTTCATTTTACTACTGTAAAGTCATCTTGCAGTAGATGAAAAGCACTAGAAAAGTTCAAATACCAAATAATTTTATGAACTTTGCATGCACCACAATACAGTACACTAAAAATAAAATAAAAAAAGTAAATTTAGCATCCTCTGCACATTTG
>NW_015662929.1:717357-721419 GCF_001515625.1 Sinocyclocheilus rhinocerous
AGCTTTTTCTTAGGGTGGCAGTTGCCACCCCGTGCCACCCCGGTAGATCCGCCCCTGCCCCTTTGCCCTCATCGGCTGATTTGCCCCTTTCACCAATCACCAATATTGTGACATTTAGCAGTTTGTCACACTTTAATTTTTGTAATTAAGTATATTTCTCCTCAAGATAAGTTAAAATGATGCAGAAGTACAAAGTATCTATCCTATCCTATCCTATCCTAATGAAAGTATTCCTAGCATTTTAAATGATCAGAATGTATCTATGACAAAGGGTTCTAAAAATATGGCTTATAAAAAAAGTGTTCCCATGGCTCAGTTTGCCCCAGGTTAGGGGTAAGTTGACCTGAGTCGAGTCAGTGGGTAAGATGCACCATCTGGGTGTAAAATGACCATCTGACCAAATCTGATTCAAACCCATGTGAAATAAATAAAAATTAAAAAATGAATTTAATAATTTCCTTTTACAAACAGTCATATTTCTTTTCATGGTTAACTTTAACAACATAAAACCAACCAAATGAAGTTTAAATGTCAATATTTAATTGTTTGCATTTCTGAAACAATATGTTGAACACTAAAGTTGTAGCCTTCCTAAAACAGACTAAACAGAGAGTTTGTTGACCATTAGGGACTACAGGTGGAAAAATTTATCTGATTATAATGCGATGAAAAGCATTTTCTGGTTCTTATCAGAGAAGGATCGGCTTGCTCCCTTTTATCAGGGGTCGCCACAACGGCGGGATCCGCACAACCGCTTTCGCACGTTTTACGCTGGATGCCCTTCCTGCCGCAACCCAGCCCTGAGAGTGCACTAACTCGTGCAACAACCATTACATCTGTTAGGCTAAAATTTTACTTTGACAAGCCAAAAACAGTTAAAGTAAATGGGTGCCTTCCATTCCCCCCATGTGTTTCTCCTTTTCACAGTCTAGCAGAAATGATGGGTGGTTCCAAAATACATGGTCGCATGACAGTAAAAGCGTACAGTTGCCAAGAAACGGGGTCGATCAACTTACCCCACTCTCGCCTACTTCCATTGAAGATGAGGCAGAAGCAGGCTCAGAGAGTGAAGGAGAGTCCATTCTTATAATAAACTTACAGAGAAAGAAGGTTTTCAGCATATGTGGGCTTGCATTTTCTTCATTTGCTTAGTTGCACCAAAATAGTGTTACTGTTCAAAGAAGCACTAAACTAAGCTTCTTGTTCATATAAGCTCTAACATAACTTTATGAGCATGAAACTCCTAACACATTAAAATCTATCTTTCTACATTACAAATAACATTTCATTTCAAATGTTAGAAACATCTTTAATGTGGGCAAGCTTTACTCTAAACTTTGCATAAATCAACTTTCTCTTACAGTGAAAGAATGTTTTCATCATATGATTTCAGCATGAATTATTTTAATCTGCCTAGATCCAACGACAGTGTTACTGTTCAGAGAAGCACTTAACAAAGATTCTTGTGCATAAAAGCACGTCTAGAACTTCATGGAGTATAAAACTGTTAAAACTTATAAATCTGTCTTTCTGCATTACAAATAACTTTTCATTTCAAATGTTAGAAACATCTTTCATGTGGGCAAGTTTTACTCTAAACTTTGCATAAACCAACTTTCTCTTACATAGAAAGAAGGTTTTTTCAGCATATATTTGCTTGCATTCTCTTTATTTGCTTAGTTGCAATAATAAAGTGTTACATTTCACAGAAACACTAAACTAAGCTTCTTGTGCTCAGAAAATCTAACATAACCATGAGTATAAAACTCATAACACTTGAAAATCTGTCTTTCAGCATTGCAAATAGCATTTCATTTCATATGTAAGAAACATCTGTCATGTGGGCAAGCTTTAGTCTTAACATTGCATAAACCAACTTTCTCTTACAGAAAAAGAAGGTTTTCAGCATATATGGGCTTGCATTCTCTTCATTTGCTTAGTTGCACTAAGATAGTGTTACTGTTCAGAGAAGCACTAAACAAAGCTTCTTATCTATATAAGCTCTAACATAACTTCATAAGCACAAAACTCCTAACACATTAAAATCTGTCTTTCTGCATTGCAAATAACATTTCATTTCACATGTTAGAAACATCTTTCATGTGGGCAAAGTTTACTCTAAAATTTGCATTAACCAACTTTCTCTTACAGTGAAAGGTTTTCAGCATATATGGGCTTCCATTCTCTTTATTTGCTAAGTTGCACCAAGAGAGTGTTACTGTTCATAGAAGCAATAAACAAAGATTCTTGCTCATAAAAGCTCGTACATCACTTCATGAGTATAAAATTCTTAACTCTTTAAAATCTGTCTTTCTGCATTGCAAATGACATTTCATTTCATATGTGAGAAACCTCTTTCATCTTGGCAAGCTTTAGTCTTAACATTGCATGAACCACCTTTCTCTTACAGAAAAGGAAGGTTTCAGCATCTGTGGGCTTGCATTCTCTTCATTTGCGTAGTTGCATTAAGATAGTGTTACTGTTCACAGAAGCACTAAACTAAGCTTCTTGTGCATATAAACTCTAAGATAACTTCATAAGCACAAAACTCCTAACACATTAAAATCTGTCTTTCAGCATTGCAAATAACATTTCATTTCATATGTTAGAAACAGCTTTCATGAGGGCAAGGTTTAATCTTAACATTGCATAAACCAACTTTCTCTTACATAAAAAGAAGGTTTTCAGCAAATGTGGGCTTGCATTCTCCTCATTTGCTTAGCTGCACTAATAAAATGTTACATATCACAGAGGCACTAAACTAAGCTTCTTGTTCATATAAGCTCTAACATAATATTATGTGCATGAAACTCCTGACACATTAAAATTTATCTTTCTGCATTGCAAAAAACATTTCATTTCAAATGTTAGAAACATCTTTCATGTGGGCAAGCTTTTCTCTAAACTGCATTAACCAACTTTCTCTTACAGTGAAAGAAGGTTTTCAGCATATGTGGGCTTGCATTCTCTTTATTTGCTTAGTTGCACCAAGATAGTGTTACTGGTCACATAAGCACAAATCAAAGATTATTGTGCATAAAAGCTTGTACATAACTTCATGAGTATAAAATTCTTAACACTTTAAAATCTGTCTTTCTGCAATACAAATAACATTTCCTTTCACATGTTAGAAACATCTTTCATCTGGGCAAGCTTTAGTCTTAACATTGCATGAACCACCTTTCTCTTACAGAGAAGAAAGGTTTTCAGCATATGTGGGCTTGCATTCTCTTCATTTGTTTAGTTGCATTAAGATAGTGTTACTGTTCACAGAAGCACTAAACTAAGCTTCTTGTGCATATAAGCTCTAAGATAACGTCATAAGCACAAAACTCCCAACACATTAAAATCTGTCTTTCTGCATTGCAAATAACATATCATTTCATATGTTAGAAACATCTTTCATGTGGGCAAGGTTTAATCTTAACATTGCATAAACCAACTTTCTCTTACATAAAAAGAAGGTTTTCAGCAAATGTGGGCTTGCATTCTCCTCATTTGCTTAGTTGCACTAATAAAATGTTACATATCACAGAGGCACTAAATTAAGCTTCTTGTTCATATGAGCTCTAACATAATTTTATGTGCATGAAACTCCTGACACATTAAAATTTGTCTTTCTGCATTGCAAAAAACATTTCATTTCAAATGTTAGAAACACCTTTCATGTGGGCAAGCTTTCCTCTAAACTTTGCATTAACCAACTTTCTCTTACAGTGAAAGAAGGTTTTCAGCATATGTAGGCTTGCATTCTCTTCATTTGCTTAGTTGCACCAAGATAGTGTTACTGTTCACAGAAGCACTAATCAAAGATTCTTGTGCATAAAAGCTCGTACTTAACTTCATGAGTATAAAATTCTTAACACTTTAAAATCTGTACTTCTGCAATACAAATAACATGTCCTTTCACATGTTAGAAAGATCTTTCATCTGGGCAAGCTTTAGTCTTAACATTGCATGAACCAACTTTCTCTTACGGAGAAGGAAGGTTTTCAGCATCTGTGGGCTTGCATTCTTTTCATTTGCTTTGTTCCACTTAAATTAGTGATACTGTTCACAGAA
>NW_015662930.1:0-482 GCF_001515625.1 Sinocyclocheilus rhinocerous
ACATGCATTAATGTTTCTGGGCTAAGCCCCGGATATCCACTCACTCTAGAACTAACCCTGGAATCAAACCCATTATTTCAGCACTTTGCTCTACTGATTGAGAATGCATTGTAAAAAATGGAGCTTTAATAATTTGAATATGATGGATTATCAACTAATTATGCACTGTAAAAAAAAATCTGTGACATTTACGGTAAAATACCAGCAGCTGTGGTTGCCAGAACTTCACCGTAAAAAATATGGTAGCAACATTTTAGGTTTTACAGACTTAACTTAAATTCACAATAAAATACCATATTTCATTAACTGATGTAATGTTAATAAACCAACATATTGAAGTACTAATATCTGTTTTGAACCATTGTAATGAACTGATAACCACCAAAAACTGGTGGTGATGAGAAAGCCACGTGATGCACCAAAGCTCATCACAAATGGCTTTTCTACGAGCTGAGGAGGGTAGTTCTTATATATAGAAGGTG
>NW_015662931.1:0-1127 GCF_001515625.1 Sinocyclocheilus rhinocerous
CTCCGATTTGAAAAACACTACAGATAATTGACAGAAACAAACCTCGTGGCTCTCTCTGACAAACAAGCAGAATCCAACATTAACACATGCGAGTGAAAACTGTCTTTGCTGAGTGAAACGCTCGCCAGTTCGATTGTGATTTTATTAAACGCAGCATCATTTATGGTTTAGGCCGATCTGTAAGAATGATAGTCTGACCTTCACTACTGTAAGCGACGCAAACGAACAGCAGAATTTAACTGACACATCCAATTGATCAAAAGTGACAGTAAAGACATGTATAATGTTACAAAAGATTTAGATTTCTGCTCTTTTGAACTTTCTATTCATCAAATAATCTTGGAAAGTAAAATGCATCACAGTTTCCACAAAAAATATTCGGCAGCACGACTGTTTCCAACACTGATAATAATCAGAAATGTTTCTTGAGCAGCAGATCAGCATATTAGAATGATTTCTGAAGATCATGTGACACTGAAGACTGGAGTAATGATGCTGAAAATACAGCTGCGCATCACAGGAATAAATTATATTCATATAGAAAACAGCTATTTTAAATTGTAATAATATTTCACAATATTACTATTTGTCCTGTATTTTTGATCATATAAATGAGACTTCTTTCAAAAAAAAATATTAAAAAGATTATCAACCCCCAAACGTTTGAACAGAATCCGTCTGCTATGAAAGGTCACGTCTTCCACAGCCACCTGGACGATTTGCAGTCAGAAGCTTCTTTGTGTTTTGCATAATGCAAATATATTGTTCCTCAGGCAAAGTGCAGGTGACTCAGTTCTGATTTCAAGTTTAAACTATATTGGATAGAATAATGAATCTTTAATTCAATATATATTGTTAGGCAAAGTGCAGGGTGCCTCAGTTCTGATTTCAAGTTTAAACTATATTGGATAGAATAATGAATCTTTAATTCAATGGAATTATGTTTGATACATTTATAAATATTATATAAAATAATAATACTTTTTTTTTTTTGTATAATACATTTTTTAAATATAATCTAATTTATTTATTTATTTATTTTACATTTTTTCTAAAAACTTTTATTTAAAATGTATGCTTTTTTTCTGCCTTAAAATGTAGGCAACTTTAATGTCAAGAATCCATAT
>NW_015662932.1:0-1636 GCF_001515625.1 Sinocyclocheilus rhinocerous
TGTGCAAAATGTATATTTTCCAAAAAGATTGATATATTTTTTATTTATATACATTACATAACTATATACTAAATAGAAAAGCTCGTATATTTTTTATGCATAAAGGCCTTTATATTTTGTGTTTGCCAAATTAAATATTTAGCTTTTAATTAATTAATTTACTTCAGTTAATTCAATTATCAGTTAAATTCAGAATTTCTTTATATAGTACAGAGCCCCACACGTCAGCTGAAAAAAAAAAAATATATATATATATATATATATATTGATTTTGTGGACATGAATTAAGAATTTGTTCCCATAACTTATTCATTTGTGACCACATTTTATTAATTTGTTCTCTTGTTTTAGTTCAATTGTGGCCACTAATTACTTACTAATTAGTTCACATGTTTTCATTTTATTTTATTGTGGTCACAATTTAACTAAACCGGAGAAATGATTTGTTAATTCGCTACCATAATATCGTATTTTTTTCAAATACGAGCACTTTTTACAAAAATAGAAACTCCCGAAAAAAAAAGACAATAAGGCATAAACCACTTTATAGAAATTGTATTGTAAAGGAGAAAACCCAGAAAAAATAAGAAATATAAAAATACTATTTCTTAAAAAAAGAAGAAAACAAAAACAGACTGCAAATCAAATTAGCTACTTGTTAACTTTTTAACAACTTGTTGTTGGTTTAAATTTTCTCTTTTAATTTTTTTGTGTTACCCCCAGTACCAATTTCTCTGGACCCCAGTTTGAAAACCCCTGATCTAGATTATCCTGCTGCTTTTAATAAAAAAAAACAATCACCATCCTTCAATGTTCCAGTTTTCTTGCCCTGGTTATTTCAGGTGTTGGACGATATTGGACTCTGGCTGATAATGCACAACCGATGGGGTCTGTGGAGGTAGAGATGAGTGCCTATGTGTTGCTGGCGCTGCTCTCTGGACCCTTGCTGCCTGGATTTGGACTGAACTACGCTGCTGGCATCGTGCACTGGCTAAGCAAGCAGCAGAATGCGTATGGAGGCTTCTCCTCTACACAGGTAATGTTATTTATCTCATTAGACCCTCTAAGTCTTTATAATGCGTTTGATCATTATTGACTCTAAGTGGTGTCGCTCCCTCTCTTTCTGTGAACAGGATACTGTCATAGCACTCCAGGCCCTTGCTAAGTACAGTGCTGCCACCTACAATGCAGAAGGATTCATTAGCGTAACCGTGACCTCCCCCTCAGGCCAGAGGTACCAGTTCACCGTGAACCGGAACAACCGGCTGCTTTACCAGGAGAAACAGCTGCAGGAAGCTACTGGCACATACAAGCTCAGGGCAGAAGGCAAAGGCTGTGTGTTTGTGCAGGTCTGTGCACTGACTCTTATGATGCACATATTGAGTTCAAGGAATAGTTCATCTAGGAATGAAGGTTTTCATCATGTACTCACCCTCATGTCAGTCCAAACTTGTGTGATTCTCTTTCTTCAATGGATCAGAGAAGGAAGTCACAAGGATTTGGAATTACATAAGGATGAGTACTGTATGATGTGTATAAAAGTGATATACAGTGGGTACGGAAAGTATTCAGACCCCCTTAAATTTTTCACTCTTTGTTATATTGCAGCCATTTGCTAAAATCATTTAAGTTAATT
>NW_015662932.1:1795-2846 GCF_001515625.1 Sinocyclocheilus rhinocerous
ACTTTCATTTTTCATAAATCTTAGTGACATCATGATACAAGCATTGCGTAATTGTGCTTTACGAGCCTGTATTTAATCTTAACCATAATGCATTTTCATTTTATTGAGACAAGCTCAAGAATGTAGTGCACAAAAAAACTAGGTTGTGTTTCTGTTCCTCCAGGTGATTTGTCTATGATTGACTACACGTCCCCATGTGTGTAAAAACCACTGTAAGTACAGTATTTTTTTTTTACGTTTTAAATTTAATGTTTTTTAAAAAACTTTATTAGTATATTTTAATAATTGTACTAATACCTGAATCCATAAATACATTTACATGTTACAAAAATCTAAAATCTAAAATTCAAAGAAATAATAAAAATTTTTTTCTTGAGCACCAAATCATCATATTAGAATGATGTATAAAGGACAGATATCAATATGTGATGTTGCTTGATGAAAGGTTGATTGACCTATTGTTTTTCAGGGGATGATCAGAAGTGTTAATTGGCTGAAGAACTCTAAAGTGGAATATATGGCGAGATGGATTTAATACCGACACTTTTCTCAGATGCTTAATATCTCTGTTTAGCAAAAATAATTCATCTTTTAAAATGCCTGTTAACTTCAGTAATATCATGTTAGAATCAGTAGTATCATTTTAGATTGTTTTTTTGGGGGTTTTTTTTTTAGCGGTTTTATGTGTGGTATAACAACATAGGGAATATCTTTAGGATTATGGTGAGCTTGGACTTTTTAATTTTCTGAAAATAATGTCATGCAATTTTCCACAATCTATGCATGTTTCATGAAGTTACAAACTAAAACGCCACGTGAAAGGTACAGTTGTTGTTGTTTTTTTGTTTTGTTTTTTGCTGCGCCTCACTTGTGGCCAGTCTGGTTTTATGTGTTATAGCTCTGTGAGGCAGTGTTAATTTTGACAGCAAATTTTGATTTAGTTTTAGTCATAGTCTTTTGACTAAAATGCCATTTAGTTTTAGTCATATTTTAGTCATCTGAATTGTTTTTAGTTTTAGTCTAGTTTTAGTTGACTAAATATCATAAGATT
>NW_015662932.1:3541-101733 GCF_001515625.1 Sinocyclocheilus rhinocerous
CACTTAAGACGTAATCAACTGTGTTTACGTGAATACTCGTCAAAACGGACAATTCGACATCGTTTTGTGTGTAATTCTCCGTTCAAGCGATGCGAAAGAGTACTCGCGCGCTGTGAGAGCCGCTTTCTGTGTGTGAATGCTTCAGTGTCTGCGCTCAGAAAACCGGACCGAATTGAATTCTCTCTTGCGTCGTTAGATTTATCCATATGTCTGCTCTTCTCTTACTCCCACATATTGACATTTTTGAACGTTTTATGCGACGTGCAGCAAGTGTATGTTAGCTTATGTCCTGCCGGTTCATATGTACGCATCTAACCTCCGAGTCCTAACCACGCAGCAGATTCGTTCTCAGTGAATGTCTTCCCAAATTGTCCCTCCCTAACATTTTCGCCTCGTTTTTATTCATTGACGAAAATATCAATAGATTTACGTAATAGTTTTTGTCATTCAAAAAGAGTTTTAGTTCGTTGTCGTCTGTGAAAAAAATGTCGTTGACGAAAATGATTCGTCAACGAAATTAACACAGCTGTGAGCAATATACTTAGATGATGGATTATGGTGAGTTTGAGCTCTTTTTAATCAAGAGAATTTTCTGAAAATAATGCTGTGCAATCTTCTATGTTATATGCATGTTTCATGAAGTTACAAGCAAAAACGCCACATGAAAGCTACCTTAGATTTTTTTGCTAAACTACATGTCGCCTACAGTTTTATGTTTTATAAATTCATGAGGAATATCTTTAGATATTAATGACGGATTATAGAAAGATTGGACTTTTTAATAAGGAGAATCTGCTCTAAATAATGCGGTCTATAGGTGTACAATCTAAGTGTCACGATACGGTGTGAAATAAGCGCACGAAGAAGATGAATGAAGGCAAACAGTCTTTTAATAAACCCACACAGAGGGTAAATCCACAGAAGGCAGGCACACACGTAATCCACAATAGACATCTACAATACCGGAGAAGGGAACACAGGACAGACTAGAACTTAAATAGGGAGGCACATGAGGATAAGTAATGAGACACAGGTGAATCAAATTATGAAATCAAAGGGGAGACAGAAACTAGGTCACACACTGAACACATGAGGGATGAAAACACAACAAAACAGTCCAAAGGTGTGACACTAAGCAAGTTGCTAGCAATAAAGTGACATAAATGCTGCATTATTTTCATATGGGTCCGGGGGTGATTTCTTGTACAAAAACTTGGTCACTATAATAATGTGTTACTTTAAGTATTTTATATTTTAAAAACGTCACTTACACTGAATACAGTAGACTCTCTGTGTCTAAAATATACAAATATATTTTGACTGACACATACCAGCAAATACCCAAACAAAAGACACAAATTCAAAAAGTTATATCAAACACAACTGTACCAAGAAAAAAACACACAAATAAAATCTCCTTAATATCTCAACAATTTCTCAGACTAATTGATAAAGCCTCCTCTAGAGCATCAGCAGTGGTCTCAACAAGTTTGCTTTAATTTATCAATTTAATTTATCTCCAGACATGTTTTTTAAAAGCAGAACTAATTTTAATAATAATAATAATTCCTTACATTCATATAGTGCTTTTCTGGGCACTCAAAGCGCTTTACATAGAAGGGGGGGATCTCCTCAACCACCACCAGTGTGCAGCATCCACCTGGATGATGCGACGGCAGCCATAGTGCGCCAGAACGCCCACCACACACCAGCCTGATGCGCCGCCATAGTGCGCCAGAACGCCCACCACACACCAGCCACAGGTGGAGAAGAGACAGAGTGATGAAGCCAATCAGCAGATATGGGGATGGTTAGGATTTCACTCAAGGTAATTTTAACTAGAGTGTTGCATTTTTAGAACTTTGTGTCTTAAACAAAACAGTGTAAAATACATGAAATGCCAGCACAATGGTCAAAGATGTCCATTTAGCATGTTTGCATAGAAAACTGATGAAGAAAGTAGCCCTTAGAGGCCATTTACACAGAATTTGTTTAAAAACAAGAGACGCAGGGCAGTGGAATGGAAAACGCAATGTCTAGAGACATTTTTTGAATTATTCTTCTCCTTCCAAACAGCTTTTAATTTTTTAGAACTGTGTCAAACGGCAATGCAAAAGAAGTGAGATGTGATCAAGCACGTCCTGTCCAGCTATTGACACTGTGTGGAAAAATATTTTTGTTATTAGGCTACATTGTTTGTAGTCCAGCCATTTTAGATTGTTTCAAGTCTTTGAGCTCTTTTATAGTGACTCATGTTTCACTCATACCCAAGCACTCTGCATTTCAAGTGCAATACTTTAGTGATCTACCGATCAATTTTACTATATGTGACCCTGGACCACAAAACCAGTCATAAGGGTCAATTTTTTTTAGCTGAAAGCTGAATAAATAAACTTTCCATTAATGTATGGTTTGTTAGGATAGGACAATATTTGGCCGAGATACAACTATTTGAATATCTGGAATCTGAGGGTGCAAAAAAATCTAATTATTGAGAAAATCGCCTTTAAAGTTGACCAAATGAAGTTCTTAGCAATGCATATTACTAATCAAAAATTAAGTTTTCTTTAAAGTTGACCAAATGAAGTTCTTAGCAATGCATATTACTAATCAAAAATTAGGTTTTGATATATTTACAGTAGGAAATTTACAAAATATCTTCATGGAACATGATCTTTACTTAATGTCCTAATGATTTTTATCATTAAAAAAATCAATAATTTTGACCCATACAGTGTATTTTTGGCTATTGCTAAATATACCCGTGCTACTTATGACTAGTTTTGTGGTCCAGGGTCACATATCAAAGCCATACTGTACATATGGAGCTGGTTATGTGATGCAAACATGTTTTGAGGTCATAACATAGTATTGTGCAAGAAACAGAATGGAATAAGATTTTATTTATCGCTAAACTGCCATTGTAATCATTGTGTAAAAAAGGACTTAAAGTTGTTGGTACTTTAACACCACTAGTGTAAAATTCAGCTGGAAGTTAATACTTATATGCAACATACGTAACTGAGAGAGAGAAAAAAATCCTGTTCGAACTGGAAAGAGCTGAAACATTATAGAAAACAATCACAGATGTGAATTTTGATGCAGCTTTGGACTGTTTGTTTTTAATAGAACAGACAAGAAAAACAGAATGTGTTGCTCTCAGCAGCCCTGCTGAAATGTGTGTCATTCCTCTGCAGAAATGTACTTTCATTTGTTTGGAAAGCAGTGGACTGTTGAGATATCTTCCCTGTTTTTTTGCTCTCTCTCTAGACGAAGGAGATTCCAGTTGCATGGAAGCCATGAGTAATCGGAATCATATCAAAATGTATCATTGCTCTAAGCGTTGGGAAAATACTTATGAAAATGCTGTTGTCAACAACAGCAGTTCCCAAGGGCATATGCTCTGCCATAAAACTAAAATCATTTGTTGGAATCATTCTTTTATTCTCTTGTGCACCTCACATTTCTAATAAACAGCATTATTTCACTCATTCTGTAAATGAATTTGTGTTTCTGGACTGCTTTTTAAAAAGAAAAACGACATTGATTCTCTAGCAATAAATAGTATGCGATAGCGTTTTATTGCACCCAATACTGCAGAATTATGATTGCATCAATTTTAGCTTTTTCACACATAAAATTCTATCACTAAAAACTAATTTCCTGTGCAAGGTCAGAGTGCGTGTACAATATCTGACAAAAACACTAATGATTTGTTTCCTGTTCTGGCCCTGTTCCTGTCCAGACCCAACATGAGGAAACAACCCAGTAACCTGAACCCATAACATGCACTTACATTTATTATTCTAACTAATGCCTTTAAGAGTCACCCAGAAAAAGGCCTGATGACATCACCCAATGCCCCAGGTGATGCTGATACAAGCCATAAAAGCCCTTAAGTAAATAAAACCCTTCATCTGGCCCACTGTGTTTTCAAATGACACACATGAGCAACTATTTTCTTATTTCAGCTTTTATTTATTTTTATGTGTGTGATCCATTACTCAGTTTAATTTTGTGGGTGGGCATTTTTATTTTTATACAGGGTTAGTTGTCACACTTCTTACTCAAGTGAATATTTCTTTAGGTAGGTTTATTTGTGAAAGTTATTTTTACACATAGCTTTAAGTGTTAACTATTGAATATTTCCACCAATATTGCCCAGGGAAAAAAACTTGAGTAGTTTGTGGCTTTTCATCAAAATTCGAACAATAAACAATTTATGAAACATGAAAAAGGTCAGTATGATTAATATTGTTTTTAAGTCTTTTACACTCACCAAGGCTGCATTTATTTGATCAAAAATACAATAAAATAGTCATACTTTAAAATATAACTTGAATTTTAAATAACTCTGTTTGAATATATTTTAAAATGTAATTTATTCCTGTGATGCAAAGCTGAATGTTGAGCAGCATTACTTTAGTCTTCAGTGTTACATGATCCTTCAGAAATTATTCTAATATGCTGATTTGCTGCTCAATAAACATTTCTTATTATTATCACTGTTGAAAACAGATGTGCTGCTTCATATTTTTTGGAAATCGTGATTTCTTCTTAGGGTTCTTTGAGAAAATTCAAATGTACAGCCTGTATTTGAAATAGAAAATTACAGAACTATTATTTAGAATATTATAAATATCTTTACTGTCACTTTTGATCATTTAATATATCCTCGCTGAATAAAAATCCTATTAAAAGTCTATTAATTTCTTTAAAAATTTTTATCTTATTATTTTTGAATGTTAGTGTACTGTACAAAAAATTATTAATAATATCAATTTAAACTGATAACATTTAAAGCATCTGATAACTTGATTTTGAATATATCGTTTTTGAATATATGCTAGTATGATTTAATTGCATATAATGGGATTTTGTAACAGTTTACAACTTCCTTGTAAAAACTTCCATGTGTGATAACCAATTTCCCCAACGTTTTAACTCATAAAATCTGATCCGCAGGTCAAAAGCACTGAGAAAATCAAATACACATTTATTTAGTAAATTAACCAACCCACCCTCCATAAACTGGGTCACAAATAGGGTGTAATATAACATTTTTCTCTATGACATGCTGAGATATGCTGTGAGTGATATAACAGGATTTGGTGCATCATGGGTTTGAGAGCAGATTCAGTCAGGCATCTGAGAATGATAAATTGGCCACAGATGTTTGAGTGGGATACGCTGGGATGAGCGATATGCTTGAGAACAGGTGATGCTATATGTTGTGAAATAAGATCTCCCTGCATCTCAGATGCTTGTGGCTCATATTGTAACTGATTGTTACGCCTCGTTCTACAACTGACTTTGAAGCCAATGAGATTCAGATGCTGCGCCAATGCAAACAAGGGGTGAGAAGGGAACTGTGCTATCACCCGGAACTGAGTCTGAGAAGGTTGATGTTTGTGAGCGTTAGAGTCTGGAGAGAGTGCATAAGGAAAGAATAGCCAAAAATGAATGTCATTTACTCACACTCACATTCCAGTTCTATGACTTACTTTCTTCTGGAGAGCACAAAAGGAGACATTTTGAAAACTGTACCGGTCGCTCTTTGGCATGAGATTTTAATGTGCACACACTTTATTGTCGTGTTACCAATCACCTCACATGGATTTTCCTTAAAGCAAAATAAAATGCAAAACTCTAGAAACACATCCAGACACGTGCATATTTAAAAAATTAAAAAATCATATTTTGTAACAAAACTAAATCATACAATTAAAAACATATACAAATACATAAATTATAATTAAACTGCACATTGTTATTGGGAAAAAAATCTTTAATTTATCTTTAAATATATTTATATATTTAGTATTTTGCATTATGTATGTATTAAAGTAGATACATAAAATAAAAAGACTGTTTTAAATTAAATGATAAAAATAGATTATACATTTTAAAAATACATTCAAATAAAAATATAATAATAAAAAGTACATAATACAATGTATGTTATTGAGATATATATATTATTATTTTATTATTATTTAAGCTTCAAAAGGACACACCATAAGTATCATGCAAGTATGATTTTTGCACTATATTTCAAGTCTTCTGAAGTCATATAACAGATTTGTTTTGCTTATAGTCTGATCTGTTAAACACCGCAACAACATAACCCAATCAGTCGGATTTGTGCATGAATCATTTAGGTTTTGTGAACCTAGGTTTGAGTCAACCATTGCATTGAAAATATTCAACTGATATGCAGACTGATAATTTCATGAAATCAGACATCACTCTTTCCCTCATAAACTCATGAATGCAACAAAAATAACTAGATTTTTTTTTTTTGGTCCAAGACTTACTTTTGATCTGTTTCTTCAAATGATGAACTATTCCTTTAACAATCATATAAAAGGCCAAAATGACATAAAACAATGGAATTGATACAGCTTGTCCGGCTCATTTGCAAACATATAAAGCTCTGAAACTCTAGTATCTCTATTTCGCTCACACATCTCCTCCAGCGGCCGAGGTGGACAGCAGTATCTGCATGTGTTGGGTAGAAAGATAAAGAGACAATATAAAAATGGATTTACTGGTGTCTTCCACAGAGCAGATGTTGGCAGGGCACGACTCCATTTGACTTATAAAAGTCGAGCGGGAAGACAAGGATCTGGTGCAAATTCCTAGACGCTCATTCCATGGAATTGCCTGTTGGGTTTTTATGAAGGAAATAGCAGCATTTCTGAATCCAGCAGCACCGGAGAGTTATTTAGAGAGTGGATACATTACAGTGGATACATAGGCCTTCAGTTCATTGTCATTCAATGGTTTGTCTTAATGAGGGGGCAAAGCCATGGAAGAGCCATAAAGTGAAGTTATTCTTTTAATACATCTGTTTTGTATTACTTATGGGATGCCAATTGTAGCAAATATGCGACAACTATGTTGCAACTATAACTTACAACAATGTGACAACTTGAAATATGTGCTGTTCCTGTGCTGTTTATTAAATATGTTCCACTTAGCCAAAGACGGCTACTTCATCTTCAACGCTACTTAAAATCCAGCTTCAAACAATGTTAAAATGCTTCTGTCATAATAAACCTTGTATGTTTGAAAGCAGGGCCTGTATTAAATGATCCAAAGGATGATAAATATGCAATATGAATTTCTGAATGTGAGAGAAACATGAATTTACCTTTTCATTGGCAACTTTCTAAGACCCGATAACAGTGTATCTGTAGGATTAAAGTCATATTCCACACAAAAATGAAAACTCTCTCATCATTTCCTCACCCTCGTGCCATCTCACATGTATACTTTTCTATACATGTATGTACTTTCTTTCTTCTGTGAAACACAAACAGAGTTTTTTTATAAAAACAATCCATCTCTGTGAGTCTATATAATGCAAGTGGATGGGACCCTCAACACTGACGGTCCTTTAATGAAAAATACTAATATTTTAAACCTAATAAACTTAAAAAACATCGCTGGCCTGTTGGCTGGAAGCAATGATTTATAGTTTAAGGGACAGATTTACTAACAGCTTGCACCAGCGCAAACCATCTTTTGGTGTTAAAATAGTAGGCCTACTGTCAGGATTTGACTAATCATGCAACGCAATGTTTGCGCTCGTCAAATTACTGGTATTTGCGCCATTATTTAACGCACATAAAAAGCATGTCTTAAAGCAGGTAGTAATTTGCGCTGCTCTTGGTAGATTGCGCTGGTCAGTATGGAAATGATCTGGCTGCGTCTGTGTTCTTTAATGTGTGCATTGTTAGTAAATAACACGCCGTATTTTCCCCTCCCATCAGCGCTTTTATGGAATTGTGCTCTAACGCTAATTTGCCCTGTTTAGTAAATCTGGCCCATTAACTTTTTTTTTCCAGCATCACCTAGCATTTCTCTTTAGCTGTATGCTAAATATGTATGTTAATGATTGGATAATTTTCATTGCATTACAGCTCTGACACGGCCACATGGAGCTGATCGTGGCCACTTGAGTCAAAGCTTTTGTTTATAAAAGATGCGCCGCAGCACGTTTCAGAAGCATCCCAGAAGCGGCTCTCCGCGCTGCTTCGCTAAAGATACAGGCCTACATCTCCATCGATTAAAAATAATGGTTAGTGCGGTGGCTGCGATATACGTAAACCTACCAACATCTGTCAGCATTACTTATCGTGAGAGGAAAACATTACTTTTTAGTTGCATAACATTTGGTTAATGGAAATGCCATCATTTCGCAATATTTTTTCAATTGACATTTAAAAAATATACAAAAAGTTTTGCACAAATCTGTAATGGAGTATCTCTTTAAAGACTCAAATTTCCAGTTAAGTCAACATTAAAAACATTTTCAATATAGGCCTATTCATAGCATATTCAATGGAAAAGGGCAGAATAACACTTGACTCTATTGATTAGGAATTGAAAAGTTGTGACGTCCGCTGAAAAGGAAATGTTTTTTCAAAAAAAGTAATGACATTTTGTTAAGAAAATTACAAAGATTTACAAAGATTATAAAGACTATGGATGTACATTTTGGAAATATTAAATCAATTTTCAAAAATATATTTTTTTTCTGTCTAAAGATAAGTCAATGGCATGAACCAAATATTCATAAACGTAATATGCAATAATATTCTGAATAACTATCCTAATAATTTCAGTACAAAAGTTTCAACGAAAGTTTGTGATTTTATCTCATTAAATTACAGCTGTAAATTTATTAGACTGCATGAAATTAAACTTATTGTAATAGGAAAAACGGTTATATGGCTTTTGAGCTCCTTTCTGAGCCTAAATATATTGGATGTTAAATCTATTCAAGGAGGTCAGTCAATGGAGCCAATGTGTTTTAGACCTCAAACTGAGTGTTGTAAAATGAAATGGACATTCATAAGCCATCTATATCTTAACCCTCAGGCTGTAATATGTGCTGCTTGAATTTCTACAGCACCAAAACATTTTTTGAGATTATATTGAAGTCGATAAAGCGAGTATTCATTGCATTCCTTACCCTGAGACTTACCTTGGAGAATCCATCGTCAACTATCTTCTTTGATCCATCTAAAATGTAGAAGAAGAATGAGTGAGCAGCTGACGCAGTCAGCATAAACTGTACAATATTTGGTTCTCATTGATATAATCCAACACAAACACAGCACCAAGCAAATCACATTAAAAATAATACACGTTATCATGCTTTACTGCTAAAATAACAAAGAAGATCACTGAAGAGCTTGGTTGGAGCGTTTAGTATCTGTTTTCACTGCTAGTGGGCAATTTTAATGCAACATGGTTCTGCTAATACACATGATAGCATGTTTATATAGCAGCAAGCTTGGCTCCATATGTGAAAATCAACAGAAGAATGGAGAAAAGAAAGAGCTCTTGGGTGTAAAGCAAAAACTGGACCCCCGTCTATCGAAGGATAAAGTGTAAATCCATAATATGCCGAGACATTCACTTTATAATGTTAATGTTATAGTTGGCTAATGTTGGGAATGTTCTCATTATACAAAGAGCACAAAGAGACAGACTTTTGAGAGAAAAATGTACAATATTTCTCTTTCATTTAGGTTGTATATATATATATCTGTCATTATTCAGCAGCTACTGCTTTGCTCAGGAGCTAATCAGACGGCGAATTCCACCTCTATAGGAAGCGTTCAATCAGGAATTTTGCGACAGGGGTTTGTTTCCCACAGAGTATCTCACCAGATTCAAGTTTGTGAACTTGAAAGTGAATTCGCCGCGTTGATTGATATAAGCCGATAGACTTGCAAGTGACCTGAGCGAGCACTGCTTCTCGCAATTGACATAGACTCTTTGCCCGCAATTCATCGCTGAATTTGTGCTAATGTGACTGCATCAACAACACTTTTACACGAGATCTGCTTTCCCCACTGGAAGAAGCAAGATATCAAGAAGGGTTAAAGCATTCACGTAACAACTGGCCATTTCACCCTTTGTTCATCTCTGAATGTCTTCACGAAGCTAAGCTAAGTTTCTTATTTCATTCTCATTGCCTAATGCTAAGTTGGCAAATATGCTATCGTTAAATATTGGTCATTGTTTAAGGCTAGTTGTTCAGAAACATGTTTGCTACACTGCAAAAAAAAAATGTCTTACTTGGATTTTTTGTATCGTTTCCAGCCCAGATATCTAAAAATTCTTAAATCAAGAAGGATTTTCTAGACAAGTAAAAATTATTGTCTTGTTTTCAGAAAAAAACAAGTCAAAATTAAGTGTTTTTTTTTCTTTCTTGAAACAAGCTAAATAATCTGCCAATGGGGTAAGCAAAATAATCTTGTTTTCTGTTTGAAATAAGATTATTTTGCTTACCCCATTGGCAGATTATTTTGCTTGTTCTAAGCAAAAACTCACTTCATTTTGACTTGTTTTTTTCTGAATTGTTTTTGAATTTTATTTTTACTATTATTTCCATTAAGTCAGTGATATGCTGTTGCTTAAAGCTATCTAGTGTATCGGTAACGTGCTTGATACTTAATGCGCAGTATGTAGATTTTGCTACTAAAGGTTGTTATTAATGCTAACATTTATCTGGATAAGGGCAACATGCCTGTTGCCTAAATTTCAAGTATTGACCATATGCTGTACTGCATTAAAGGGGCATGCTGCTCTTCTCAGCTGCTTATTAAAAAAAGAGCACCCCTTCGCTGCTTCTCTTCTTCTGTAAAGGGCATGCTGCCCCAGTCTATGCTATTTCAGAAGGTCTTTGCTTTAAAGCTATCAGGGCAGTCCCAGCGCCATGGGCAGAGGCATTGGGGGGCCTGGCCCACCCTGTGAGTCACTAGTGCCCGCCCTGGACGAGCCTGCTGTCTCCCTTCACCTGTTAGCTCCACGTCCCACCAACCACCAGTCCTTGCTTGTTTGCACAATATTTTTTTTTTATCAATAGGCTACTGTTATCAAAAGTTATCGTTTTGTATATATATAACTCCTGAATAAAAATAAAAATGTGTTTGGTCTGATTTAAAAAATATATATTTTAAACGTATTTGATTGGTTTGTCGATAGGGAGCGCGGAAATGTTTGGTTGTTTGCTAAGCATAGCGCTACCGCTTTTTCAACTCCCGACAGTGCAGAGGCCAGCCGTTCCAGTTGCCAAGGCTTCAAGCAAGGGTCGTCACAGGTGGCAGCACCAGGGGATCTCGGAGTTTAGAAACCTAACCAAGTAATCTTAAAAAACTTTCCTGCTCGTGTTTTCTCAGACAAAAAAAGATCATTCAACAGCTCCTGGTATAGAAGCAGAGACTGGCTGGAATACTCTATTCATGCAGATGCATCAGGGTATTGGGATTTTGCTTGCTTGTTAAGGCTTCTAGTGTTCAGTATCATGTTTGTTGCTAGACCTGCTTGTTGCTTTAAGCTATTGGTTGTTACTGCAAGTGCTGGTTTGTTTTGAGGGGTTATTTATGCTCTCCCTGCTCCTATCCATGCTAGGCTGCATGGATGGGCAGGGAGTGTTTGCCCAGAACAGAACCATACCCCCAACCTAAAATGTATGCTAATTGTAAGTTATCTTTGACGATAGTGGTCCTGACAGAAATATATAATCAGCTTATATTTATTTTAGGGTGCTGAAAGAACAAAACCAGCCATTTCTGAAGAGCTTAAAATGACTAAAACACATTTCCCTCATTGTAAAACCCATCAGACAGAGTGATTTTATTATGCTTGCTAGTTGAAAAGCCAAAAATTAAAATCATATTCCAGTTCAACTATTTAAACTTGTTTTGCAAGCGTACTCTCAATGGACATTACATCACCTGTACTGCAAGGTAATGTACATTTGTAGAACTGACACAAGTCAGCGGCACCAAAGGATCATGGGGGCTTGCACTGGCCAATGTGCTGAGAGAACGACAGGGCACATTTGGCATGTAAATAAGACTCAAGATTTGAGTCTCAAAATTGAGACTTATGATAACATTCAAATCAAAATTCTGACTATCAGGCCACTTATTCATAATTGTAATAGATGGACAAAGCATTATTGTTATTGGAAACAAAGGTACATGCTGTTGGAATGACTACACATGCTTATAAATCTAAAACATGCTTTTCTTTAGCTAGCAGCCATCATCATGCCCTGACAGTTTAACAATGGGCGGGAGGCTGGGGAGGGGAACGGGAACGAGAATGTTAATCCATCTGTGATGTGTTTCACAATTTTTAGATGGTGTTTTTGCAGTTCACTACAGCTTTTGAATGACAAAATGAGCAGAATGTGGATTACAGATGCATGGATCAATCACACTGCGCACGTGAACACATTTGTCTGGAACGAAATCAGAAAAGAAATCATGGAAATGCTGAGCATTCTCATTTGAAACGGTGCTCTGGGTCAACACTGAAACACGTAATTACATAGAGCTCATAGAAGGTCTTGTTGTTGTATCCATTGACTACATAATAGGTCTTACTCATTCACCTTTGCCACCAGACTTTAAACAAACCACAAACCAAAGCTGCAAGTTCCCTAGGAAACTCCAAAGGTGGTCAAACCTTCAACAAAGAGACATCTACACTTTCAAACTGGAGTTTAAATCACTGTGTAAAAGCAGAAGAATTAATCTGGACCTGAACTTTACAGGCAGGTAAGAGAGCAACCTTCTCAAACAACAGATTGAAGCCTGTGAGGAAATCTTCCTACACGTTTCTTCGCTTCTCAAAGGAGCCGGAGGGGTTTTCATGAACAATCCCTTTTTTCAGGGTTGGGCCACATGAAAGAGAATGTATGTATCTCTCTGGTTGGTGGATCATTTAAGGATTTACAGATGTTGTGTATTTGTGGGAGCATGGGAATGGTTTAATGAGGGCCCTTCTCCATGTATTCCCTCCTATTTCGAACATCACAGACTAGATACATTGTCAAATCTAGCTTCTGGTTGCTTGTGTAAACAATATAAGTCAGGAGATGATTTCAAATACACCATTTTGAATAAGAAGCACACTTAATTGTACTGAATGTCCACTTGTGCATTTCAAATCTAAAAAGTGTATTTTTTAACAAAACTCTACTTGCAGATAATATAATATTGAAATAAAAGGTTTTAAAAATACTTTCAGTACACTTTCATAATTTTTAACACACTTAAGCTCCTGTAAAAATGTCAAATTAAAAGTTCTTCTTTTCTAAGCAGATTTTAAATCAGTGTTTCATTCATCTCTTGTCATGCTTCAAAGAAGCAGCTACACTTATTTTGATGTGTTGACTAACATACTAAAGCACTTGATCATACTTGGAATTGTAGTGTTAATCGATATTACATTTAAAGTTAATATAATTTAAATGTACTAAATAGCAACTCCATCATTCATGTGCAATTATAAATATATTTAAATAACACACAAGTTTCAATAGATGTGACATTAAAGTATATTTTAGTTTAACAAAACTGCTTGTTTTATATAACCATATTTCAAAGACAATAGAAGTAAATATGAGGTAACATATAAAGATTAATTCATATTTAAGTGTCAAAAACACTCTTAAGTACAACTAATTGCATTCAATATGAATTTAAACTATAATACATTTTTTTTATTTAATTGTAAATAACATGCAATAAAATGTCCAAAAACATTACATTCAATCCACACTTAAGTACATTCTTTTAACCAGTTACACTTTCTTTTAAGGTGTCCTTGTTACAGTGTTATTATACATTTAAGTACTGAGTAATATTAATTAACATGTACTTACTATACGGTTAGGGTTTGGCTTAGGGTTACTTGCATGTAATTATGCATAATTTATTGTTATTATAATAGTAAGCACATGTCACATGTGTAACAAGGACACCTTAAAATAAAGTGTTACCCAATTTTCTTTACATTTTTAAATGCATACCTTCTTTTAAGCCTTCTTAAGTGTCCTTCTTTTTCAGAAGAGAATGCTAGTGCAAGGCAAACATTCAGGCCGTATATATGATGAGCATATGGATGCATGCAAAACATAAAAAAGCAGCTCACAATCTGGGAAAGCAGTTGTGTAACATACAGTATAACTGCTTTTTATCATGTTAAGCATATAAGGAATAGAAATATAGTTAAGTGCCTAAAGCTTGTCTGAAGGTCTTACTGCAACATGGGGCACAGAGAGAAAATTAAAACCCACACAACTTCGCACGATGAGCTAATTATAGACTAATGATGATGCCCTTATTGGTGTACTGTTGACCTCACATTCCATATGCCATCCAGAAGCCTTTTCACTGTGGGATTATAGCTTAACTGACTGTCCAAAATCATAAAACATCAAAACGCTGAGCGAGAGGGTTGGACGCAGAGAACACATGGGTTACGTACAGCAGATGCAGCTGTGATCTACATTCCTTAAATGAGTCATGCTGGCACACACTGACAGATAATCCCGGTTTAGAAGGGCCATTCCTCATTCTAGTACATTTTCATGACCCTGTTTTATGTCTTAATATGTAAGATAAAATAGTAAACCCACAATTTTTTAACATGGAGACCATTTTAGTTAGTATTATATTATTACAATACAACAATAATGTTTTATCAAATGTCATTTTTGTCATGTCCCTGGGTGCTGCACTAATCTCTAACATGAAAAAAGAAACAATTTTTTATGAAATATTTCAGATAATTCTCCATATTTTCCTTTCTGTAATCGAATTGTTTGAAATTTATGAAAATTGTTTTATTTGGTATTCATTTCAAAGTTTGGTCTTTTAGCATTCTTTTTTTTTTTCTTTTTTTTTTTTACTTTCCATCCATCCAGAAACTTTACATTCACTTGTAAAACATTCACATTTTCTTGTAAAAGTTCTGCGTTAACACAAGAAACTTGTGCTCACTCAAAAATGCATTGAACTATAGTTTTTCCTTCTATCTCAATTTGCATTCTCTTACAAAAGCATTCACTTGCAAAACTAAATATTTGGGAAGTGAACACGTGCAAAGTTGCAAACAAACACAAAAGCATTGAAATATCATTTTTCCTACTGTCTTTTATTGTTTTGCATTCAAATGCAAAAGTGCGAATACAAATTTTCTCAGTGTAACGCAAAAGTTTTGCAAACACAAAAAATTTTTTATATAATTTTTCCAACCATTTCACATTGTTTCCATCACCAGTTTTCCATTTGCATACAAAAGTTTTGCGAGATAAGACAAATGTTTCGAAAGCGAACAAAATTTGTGTCGGTGAAATGGAAAATCTTTTGTCCCTTTAGACGCTCTGTACATTCCAACCTGTTTGAAATATTATAGAAATTGGTATGATCATGATAAAAATTTCAAAGGTAGTTAAAAATATCAATGGGTACATTCATCTCTTTATTTTCATCTTGTTATATCGCATCATGTTTATTTTCTTTCTGTTGTGTAAAGAAATTTGTGTCAAGTCATCATTATTAAAGTTGAGTTTGAAGAGAACGTCTTTTTGGAAGTCTGGAATAATTACAGAAATATGTCCTTAAGGCCATAGTAATTTTGTTAAAGTTACAGTATACAGTTCAAAAGATAATACACAAAAATGACCCAGCACATGATTTATGTTCATAATTTACTGTGTGTTTTCTCTGTCATTCTTCTTCTTACATTGTCTAGGTGTAACTTGTAAGCAATCACATTAGATTCAGCAAGGTGCCCCGTGAACAAAAATGGGCAGAGCCATGCGATGCATTTCTGTCCCGTGAGACGTTTCAGAGAGCACACAGGACCCATCAGAACAGCAGGCTCAATGGCATGGAACTCTATAGTGAAACAAAGACTACAGCTCCAAGTCACAAACCAGAGAGGGGTCCCACCTCTTAAAACATTTCCAGTACATCAACATGGATCATCTTCTCCAAACACTGGTGCATATAGCAACAGCATGCTTCAGGGGAGGTCGCTTAGAGGCTCAAGAAACCTCTCAGAAAAAAATGCCAGGAAATCATTCACAGCCAAAAAAGCTCTGCTCATAGGTAATTTGTCAATGCTTCTCTAAAATGTGAGCAAAATGTTAAGCAAAGGATAATATATATATATATATATTAACCATAAGTATCTGTTTGTAAAGTGTTTAAAACATTATGAGGTGTGAAGTGACGTGACATGTGGCCAAGTATGGTGACCCATACTAGGAATTAGTGCTCTGCATTTAACCCATCCTAAGTGCACACACACAGCAGTGAACACACACACACACACACCGTGAACACACACCTGGAGCAGTGGGCAGCCCTTTATGCTGCGGCGCCCGGGGAGCAGTTGGGGGTTCGGCGCCTTGCTCAAGGGCACCTCAGTTGTGGTATTGAAGGTGGAAGAGAGCACTGTACATTCACTCCCCCCAGCCACAATTCCTGCCGGACCGGAGACTCGAACTCGCAACCTTTGGGTTACTAGTCCGACTCTCTAACTAATAGGCCACGACTTCCCCTTATGTCTTGCACATTACCAATTATATATTATTAATATTATTAATTATATATAATTACAATTTCATTATATTATATTATATTATATTATATTGACATTAGTATCTGTTTGCAATGTGTTTAATACATATTATGTCTTGCACATTATCAATAATTTTTTATTAATATTATTAATAATATATAATTTCATTATTATATTATATTATATCATCAAATATTATTATTATTATTATATTATATAAGCAAATGAACTAAAACTCACAAAGAAACAGACCAAGCAAACAGATATGACTAATAATAGGATAATAATAATAATAGATAGATAATATATAATAATACACTTATTGTCTGGATTTCACTTATACTGCATTATTTTTTTTAACCATCATTTTTCAATAATTCAATAGCCACCTTCCATTATTCCTTACTTATTATGCAAGGGATAATGCACAGTCAGCTGGTGATTACTGCAAAATAAAACCCATAAGGGTGATCATATTAAAGAGGTTTATTTTGCAATAATAACCATATAACTGCGCATTATCCTGCTTATTATTCAGCTACTTAATTATAACAGTTAACAAAGTTGCCTAGTACTTTACTGGGATTCAGTTGTTGCTGGAAGCGGGAGCAGTTAAAGCCATTTAAACCCTATTAATCAAGATCTCTGTTTATGTTCTCACAGCATGTGGAGTGCGATGTGTCCTGTCACCACGACCCTCCAACTGCTCCACATCATCACCCCATAAAGACGAGAACGACAGAGCTCATTCCACCTCTGCAAGAGAACAGAAATCCAGTAGAGACTGTGTTGAAACAAAGAGTGAACTGAAAGTATGGGATGCATACACTGTGATTAAAAGAACAGGGGAGGGAGAAAGAGCGAGGAGCAGTATACACAGACAGAGAGTCCCGCTGGATTCAAGCCACCGGCCTTCCACTGTCCCATTGGAGAATCAGACGGAACGCCGAGCACTAAGCGCACCAGGTGAGGCCTATACCATTTATTGAACCATTAAGAGCACAAACTGAACTGAACTGGTTTTGTTTAAAGGAATAGTTCTTCAAGAAATGAAAATATACTCACCCTCAGGCCATCCAAAACAGATTAGTTTGTTTCTTCATCGCAACAGATTTGGAGAAATGTAGCATTCCATCACTTGCTCACCAATGGATGCTCTGCAGTGAATGGGTGCCGTCAGAATGAGAGTCCAAACAGCTGATAAAAACATCACAATAATCTACAATTAATCCAGACGACTACAGTCCATCAATTAATGCCTTGTGAAGTGAAAAGCTGTGTGTTTGTAAGATACAAATCCATCATTAAAGCATTTTATCTTTCTGGCCAAAATACCAGTCCATAATTCATATTAATGCTTCCCCCAGTTAAAAAGTCCGTCCCCTGTTGTCCTCTCACATCAAAATCCACCAACATATTTGTTTAGAACTGTTTTGGACTGTTTAAACGGTGCTTGATATGTGCTTATTTCTCTCCTGATTCATACATGACAACTTTTTTCATTGGAGAAAGCAATATTATGGAAAGAGGACTTGAATTTTACTGGGAAGCAACCATTTAAATAATACAAAAAAATCTTAATGATGGATTTGTTTATTACAAACATCCATCTTTTTGCTTCACAAGACATTAATTGTGGATTATTGAGATGCTGCCGTCCATTGGTGAGCAAGTCATGTAATGCTAAATTTCACCAAATCTGTTTGGATGAAGAAACAAACTCATTTTATTCTGCATAACATCTTGTTTTGCATTTGACATAAGAAATACATTTATTTGTTTGGATATATGTTTAAAAAAAACTATTTCTATATTGATTTGACCTCTTGGTTCAGGAAATGTGCTTTTTACTTTAAAAAAAAAATGAAATCATCTTCCTAAAATAAAAACAATTAAATACTTAAAAAATACAAAACTGTCTCCTACAGAAATGTATTTTACCTGAGATTCAACAGTTATTCTGTAAGCAACGGCACACTGAGAGATTTGTATGGCATCTGAGATTGTTTATATCATCTCGAAGGTCTCATGATCAAAGTTATAAACTAGCGGAAGAACGTTGTTGCTATGTTCTCCTTCTCAGAGTAAATAGTGTCAAATGCTTACAAGACACAAAACATGAGCAGCAAATTTAAAGATCATTTTCACAGTCCATTTCTCATACACTAATTCTCAATAATCTCATTCTTTATGGAGAAACTCCCATGTGTAAGATTCTCTGGAGAAGAAAAGATGACCAAAATGTCCTTCAAGATAGACCTCAACATTTTACTGAAGAAGAGAATCTCAGTCTAACCCCATTACTACATCTCTACCTGCCTTCATCATATCAGCCGCAGGAGCAGAGAGAAGATACAGCACCAGGACAGGAAAATAGGTAAAACTAATACTTAACTGGTAGACTATCATCCTTAGAAAAACACAATTTTTAAAACAGAGCTAGACCTCCGACTTCAAAAAGAGAGTCTGATCAAGCACATAATGAAATGGACAAGTGACATCACTTACAGAACGCTCCACTTACTTGATAATATTTAACCAAGGTAAACAACCCTGTCCGAAAATGCTATAAAAAAACACACCAGTATACCGACATGAAAAGCATCTTCCTGCATTCATCTCATTCAAATGCGCGCAAGAAATGTAGCATTTCACCATCATGAAACATGTGCAAGAGCTGGCTTTAAAGGGCACCTATTATGCCCCTTTTTACAAGATGTAATATTGGTCTTGGGTGTCCCCAGAATGCCTGTGAAGTTTCAGCTCAAAATACCCCACAGATCATTTATTATGACATCTGGAAAATGTCTTATTTGGGGCGTGTCTAAAAAAAAAAAGAGCTGTTTTGGTGTGTATCACTTTAAATGCAAATGAGCTGCATATTCCCGCCCCGTCTCCAGAAGAGGGTGTAGCATATACTGTTACCTACAGCAATAAACAGCCAGTAGAAGCAACATGACTGAGAGCGAGAGAACCCGGTGTTCAGCCATGCATATTGGAAACCAATTGCACTGACAGTGGGACGAAACAGTGTGATATTACTGAACTGAGCTACCAAACGGACAGGCACGGCGCGAACTAATCTCACAAGTGCGGCACAGATCAATTAAAATATTTCAATAACGTACGCACACAAACACAGTTAAAAGGTTAGCCTAGCACTATAATGACATGACATTCACAAAGAGTGAAATGATTTACGCAGACATTAATGTATTTAGGTCGATTTTGAGGTGTATTACCTTTAAAAATAAAAGTAATCCACTGTGTCCTCAGGGGCTCAGATGTTGGGAGAAAAGGACTCTTATGTTCAGTCTTACATTCAAACACAGAACACCGAGATTGATTACAAGACATTGTTGACGTTACAGCTGTTTGAGCACAGAGAAAATGGAGGACAGTGTACAACTGCTGAGGGCGGAAACTATGGCAATGCAGGATTGTCAATCAGCCGCCGTGGGCGGGGCCTAAGCAATGTGATGTCATATTGCTTAGAGAATCCAAACGGCATGCCAAATGAAACTGATTTGGTTTAATGGGGTTAAAAAAATAAGGAGTGGGTGGATTTTTATCATTGTAGGGTGGTTGTGTTCACACACTGCCAATGTATTTTGGTTAATACAACAATGTAAAAGTGGATTTTGCACAATAGGTGCCCTTTACACACTTTTACAGGTGGAAATGTACAATGAAATCGGCGCTTGGATGCCATAATCAATTATTTGGGTCTGTTTTACTTTTAGCTGTATGTTACGTGTTTTATATTGAGTTCAATTTTGTTGGTTAGGTGTTCAAATTGAAAACCTCAACATCTTGTCATGTGTCATAATTATTCCCCAAACATAATTTGTAAATTATGTTTACAAACGATAAAATTCGATAAAATAAAATAAACGATAAAATTCGATAACATTAAAATTTGATAATAACGATAAAATTCCCCTGACGTATTTTTGTAGGCTAAAACACCAAAAAATGAGCTAGCATTTTAGCCCATCAGATTCCATCATCCTAAAGTCAATGGGATTTTAATGAGTTTTTGTTAAATTACTGAAATAAGGTCTGTGGTTAATAGGCTACACGCTTAAGGTATTAATTTTATATTAGATACTTGTATTGAAAAAGTGATTGCTAACAAGTAGCAGCTACTGTAAATGTTGTTGGAGACAATGAACATTACATTCTTTGTAAGAATCATAAACGTTTGTTGGTCACTGAGGTTATTTTCTGCAATGCAAAAAGCAGTGCAAAAATCCAACTGGATTTTTTTGGAGGGAACCAGAGTGATGCTAATTTCTGGGTTGGCCTACAAAAAATACCCCTTACAAAAATTAACCATGGTTTTACTACAAAAACAACAACAACAAAAAACATGGTTACTATAGTTAAACTATGGCAACCACAAATTAACCAAAATTGGTTTTACTACACTAACCATAGTTTAACCATGGTATTTATAGTAAAACTGTGGTTGTTATACAACTGGTAATCAATATGCCAAAAAAAACATGGTTACTACACTTTTACTATCATAAAACCATCCCTGAAGTGTTTCAAATTGACAGCATGTCTCTTAAACATGCAGCAGTTTTGGACGCCTTGGGAGTGAGAACATGTTGAGGCTAAAGAAAAGAATGTGTACTGTAAAAGCTACATGAAACGAAATAGATGGCAAGCACATTCAAATGCCAAAAATAATGGAATCGTTCATCCATCCTTTGAGCGGTTAATGAGGATTCATGAGTGATATGATAAGTCGTCTGTGCCACTGAGGCCGTATTAAGTGTCATTGTGAGCTGTGTGGTTAGTGTCTGGCATTCAGCTGGTGACAGTGTGATGTTCTCACTTCCATGGAAACTCACAATAGAGGAGGCCAGACTAGAGTAACTCATGCTAAGAATGGCATTAACCTGATGCTCACAGATGAAGTAAATTTAACTCAACAACTGCTCCCAACAGACTAAGCTGCAAGGCCGTCGTCAAGGTAGGAATATTGTCTCAGTCCCTTTGGTGAGGGGGTCCCACTAAGGTCTTCTATGATACAGGCTGTTCATTTGGCCAGGATACACTCAAAGCATTTTCAGAGAGCTAATAGTGTGTAAATTCTCCAATCTACTCAAATTACAATGGACAATTGTACATATTTTCATGTACATGTTTTCAGTTTCCCATGACTACCCTGTGCACTGCATGTTTTCAGTTTTTCTGTATCTCAGTATCATAGCAGCTGTAATATAGCTGTAGGTCAGGCTGCAAATATCATTTCACATTTGGTATTTGCAGGTTTCGCTCATGTTCCTGGCTAGCAAAACTTGTTTAACTGAACATAGGTCTCCAGGGTGCAGCAATCGAGAAGGGATTTCTGGTTTACTTAGCCTTAGGATGTAATAATTCTTTATGACGTTTGGACATCTGAAACCTCATAGTTTTAGAAGTAATATGCTGTAGAATTATTTTGCCCTGCAGACAAACAGTCTTTTAATCTGTGAACAAATATAGTCCACATGCATTGGGGGTTACTTGGCTGGAATTTTCTTTTAGGTTAAACAAGATGTGGTGTGAACACTCAGCTGAAAGCTGTTTTCCACCTTTTTCCTTCAAGTGTTGACAATTTGTTTTCCTTATAAGCAGCTCAGAGGTATATGAGAGGCAAGACGTCACAGAGGAACTCAGAGAGCATGACATCCCCATGGAGAGCCAAAAACAAGACATCACCGTCAATAAAACAGCAGATGAAGGACAAAATGATTCCACAGATGGCATGCGATATGATAATATAGATACCTGGGAGAATGACACTCCTGAGGAAACTTTTGAGAATGACATGATTGACGAAAAACGTCCACAAGACGTCACAGATGACAACAGACAACACAAAATCATAGAAACTCAATGTGACATTGACAGATCGTTTAATATTGTAGAGGACAAGCAAGAATATGACATTACAGAGAAGACTGAAGGCGAATATAGGAGAACCAAATCGAATAGAAGTTCATACAAAGCTTCTGATGCCAAACTCATAATCAAAACACGTTACCCGGCCACAGCTACAGCGCTAACGTTCCCGTCTACCCTGATGGACAGAAATCCCTCTCCCACTCTCAGCGTCCTGCCATCGTTTTATGGACCTTCATTTGGCTATCGCATCAGAACCACATCTGAGCCCTGCCGATCCAAAACAAGGGCCAGAAAAGCCTGTGATGACAACAGATCTACAGAGCCCATGAATGACATGCGACATACCATAGAAATAAAAGGAAATCCCTGCTTATTGAAAACAAGGGCTGGAGTGCCAATCAGCCCCCACCCCAAAATAATGAGCCCTGAGAGGGGGTCCCAGCCTCGTAAAATCAAAACCACCAAGACGTTTTTGTGGGGACCAGAGGGGCCCCTAGAGACTAAGACAGTGTGGGAGCTACACAGTCCTGTGAACAGGTGGAGAAGCCTGGATTAAGTCTGAGAGCGGTTTGACAGCACAATTGTGTGTGGCCTTTCATTCCTTTCCAATACAGAAAATCTGCTTTGCAAATTGATGTTTGATTGAATCAAAGCAGTGCAGACTGGAATGCTAGACCAATTTGGGTCTAACAACTTAAATGTCTTATGGCTTTGAGAAGAATGGATTTAGCACAGGCTGTGATGTTGAGTTAAGTCCAGCAAGGAAGAGTGATAGACTTTTTAGGATTTCTGACACCCATATGGTCTTCCTCAGTGAAAGGCGCTTTAGCTGTATTGACACAGGTTATTATAATTCATTGAAAATTAAATCCCTGCAGGTTTTGGTGTTTTTTTCTCTCTCTGACTTGATATAAAACTAGTACATCGTCTAAAATATGTAACTCCATCCAAAAATCATGTCTGGTGACTGTCTTTCAGCACTGGGGAATGACGTTACATAAGCCTTTTGAAGGCCAAAAAGAAAAATGCCTCTACAGCTGTTGATTTTGAAACTAAAATGGTACATTTAAGTGATGCATGGTGCACACTAAAAGGTCAGTTACTGATAGTTTGATATTAGTTTCACAAGTTGTTTTGTGAACACATCCTTATAATATATCAATATGCACTGTTCAAAAGTTTTGGGTCGGTCAGTATCTTATGCTCAGCAAGGCTGCATTTATTTGAGCAAAATACAGCAAAAACTGTAATGTTGTGAAATATTATTATAATGTAAAATAAGAATTTTCTATTTAAATATATTTTAAAATGTAATTTATTCCTGTGATGCAAAGCTGTATTTTCAGCATCATTACTCCAGTCTTGATCCTTCAAAAATCATTTTTATATGCTGATTTGCTGCTTAAGAAACACTTTATCATAAAACATCTTATTATTATCAATGTTAAAAACGGTTGTGTTGCTTAATATTTTTTGGTGGAAACCAATACTTTTTTCAGGATTTTTGGATGAATAGAATGTTCAAAAGAACAGCATTTCTTCTCTAAATCACAGTCATTCTTTTTTAGTCTGCTATATGTTGAATGAATTATTCAGATTCTGAACATGTTCAAAGAGTGTAACTTGAGACGACTCTTATCGATGCCGTAGATGATCTGATTAAATGAACACTATAAAGCAGCAGGGTTGTGTGTAAATACCCAGAGGTCTCTGTCTCCCAGAATTCCCTTCCAGTTCAGAGTAAATATTTGCATTGCCCTCAGAAAATGAGAGAGAGGAAGTTAGCTGGGTATTGATAAAGCCTGTGCATACACATTACTTTGCTGCAAGGCACAAGAAACAATAAAAAACAGAAGCAAAACATACATGTAGAAGTAAAAAAAACACTGAAAGTAATTGCATTGATGTCATGAAAATGAATGGATGGTATGGGAACAGACCGGGTCAGACGCTCCCAGTGATCTGCATGCTATTTCATGAAAGTAAAATGTCAGCTAAGCATCTTTTTTAGATTCTATTTGCTTGACAAATTAGTTTATTTGCTTGTTTTAAGTTTGTGTTTTAATGAATCCAATTATTTATTATGAGGCAATGAATGGCGTCATCAAGCTGCATGTCTTACAATGTCAAACAGCATAAAAAGAAGAAAAGGTTTTGAACATTTTGAAAACAAATAAAACAAAATTGTTCAAGGTTTGATTTATGATCCATCTGTAATGTAATACACAGTAGTAGACTGTAAAACATTAATATGAAAGCATCTGCTGTCCTCTAGTGGTCATTTGCTGCTGTTGGCCCGGTAGGTAAGAAAAGCTTCCTTGAGAAACTGTAATTCAAAGCAATGTTTAGTCTAGCTTTCTTACCGTTTCTCCAACTGCCTGGTAAGCTTTAAGATATACCATGTTAAATCTTAAATGTATTTTATTATTTCAATGGTATTTGTCACAAATTCTCCAGACTTAGCAGTTTATAACAGTTTACATTTCCAAACAGCTTGGAAAACAACAGATAAGCACGTCAAATATAATATGTTAATAACAAAAAAATAAATAAAAATAAAAATTAACGTGGTTTGCAACTGGAAGACACCATATATATTTCAATGGCAATTAAATAAAAAAAAAGCATATTGCCCAGTTATTAATATTATTAGAATTATGTATATGTACAACGAAAACAAAAAGATATTAGAGCATGTATTATGAAGATTAGTATTATTGATAAAAAGGACTATATTAAAATGTAATCATATATTTCAGTGACCACTGGATAGAGCAAAAATATTGTACATGAATATTATTAGAGAAAATTTAGATACGTAAAATGAAAACAAAAAGGATATTAATTATGCATTTTGATTATGATCAAATAAATCAATCAATAAATTTAAAAAGTGTATCAAATGCATATAGTTACTAATATTATTAGAGAAGTTCTATTTACATATAATGAAAAAAGGATATTAGAGCATGTATTATTATGATGATAATATTATTGTAAATAAATAAATAAATTAATAAATACATAAATGAATGAACGAAAACAGTGTCTATTGTATATTACGAATACAAATTTCTCTCGGTATTCTTTATGTTATAGTCCATAATATGCATACCTTTCTTTTTCTTTTCTTTTCTTTTCTTTCAAAATAAATATGAAAATACAGTAAAATAAGAAACAAAGTTAAATAAGAAGTTAATTTAGTGAATCAAATTAATTCAGATTGTCATACAGTTTCAGAAATGTAACCCTTGTTGTTGTTGTTTTTTCTTTTTATCCATACCTTAATTTATAAGCTGCAGGCTCCTTCGTTGCATCACAGGAAACGGAAACACCGTGTGACAGCGTAACCATGGTGTGTAATTCCGTTTCCGTTCCCGTCGGGATTTTTGTGCGCTCTGCAGGAATGTGTGGAGATGCTGTCGCTGGGGGAGAGGGAACAGCCGCAGCGTCCTGCTGACAGATGAACGCAGTAACGGCGCTGACACACTCGCATCGGTCCCGTTACCGCACATTCCCGGACTCGCATGATTGACTGAAGCTGCTCCTCCTCATGGCGAAAAACACCCTGTCCTCACGATTCCGGGGAGTCGACATCGACGAATACGACGAGAATAAATTCGTGGACGAGCAGGACGAGGCGGCCGAGCAGCAGGGACCGGACGCCTGCGAGGTGGACGATCTTATCAGGCAATATCCTTCAGATCAGAGTCAGACCATGATCGATTATATATCATCTCTCTTAAACGTGCCAGGAGTAAGTTCGTCTCTCTTAAGGTCAGCAACCTTGTCCTAGTTCAGATGTACCTCATACATTATTTATGCACAGGTTGTGTCTCAAACCCATACCCCTACCGAGGCATCAGCGCCCCTGTGATGTCCAGAAATACTGTCCGGTGTCTAGATAGACAGTTCATAGGCATAGAGTGGACGTCGATAAGAGTGAACCTGTCAAATAGTTGCACAGTGAGTGTGTGATGTGGGGCAACTTTAGCTTTATTCCGAATTATTAATGTTTTTGTATTTAAAGTAACGTTAACAATTATTTAGTGGAGTTATTGGTGGAACTGGTTACTTTCTGTTCTAGTAATTTAATATTATGTCTTAATATTTTATAGGTTGGGTTTTATTTATTTATGCTATTTTATTTCTGTTTTATTGTTCTGTACAGTAGTTTTAGTTGTCGCTCTCATTATTTTTTCTCATTTTTTTTTCTGGCTTCAGTTTAGTTAGCTTCAGCTTTTAGCTGTTATAGATCAATTCTAAGTTATTTTATGTTGTAAATTTTGATTTAATATCCTTAAAGGGCTGTTACGTTAACACACCGACTGAGAATAAGTAATTATTTTAATTCCCTTTTTTAAAATAATTTCTTTACTTTTGGTGCCACTGAAATTTTAGTTTCATTTTAGTTTTTGTTTTTTTATAATTGCAACCTTTAAATAACCTCTGAATAACCTTGAATATGACAGGGTCATGCAGTTTTGACCTGTGATATATATATAGTCTTTGGTTGTGTTTTAAAGTGACACACCAGAGTTGCCAAATCCGAAAGTAAACAATTATTTTGTTTAGAAGAAAAAACTCCCCCTTCCCCCCTCTCATCAGCGGTTGTGACTGGAATTATCCATTTTTGGTGCTCAGAGGCACATTTTTAGACTGTAGGAGCTTTAAAGAGGACTGACTCTGACATCTCCACTAATATGATAAAGACGTGAATTGCATGTTTGTGTCTTCAGCATATTGTTTAGATACTGTTTAGATGTTTGTCTTGACATCAGGTTTTGCATTTTCTTTTGGTCATTATTGGTTTCTTTAAAGGAGGATGATTTTGCGATGACTTTGTGCATAAAGGTAGTGAATAGTAAGACTCCGATCTTTAAAATGTTGAGTAGTTGAGTGTGTAATAATGATTGTTTTCAAACTGGTTTCTTGAACACTCCCTCCTCATCTTCCATTGGTCGGACAGGAAACATAGTCCCACTTCAAATTAAGTGTTGCTGTTTTGGGCTGTTCAGGATGACTGGCAATGTTTTTTAATATGCGACAAGAGAAACAGTTTACACTTTTTAAAGAAACCAACCTATAAATGGTTTATTTTTAGTTGTCTCTCTGCATATAACACTGAAAAATGTAAATACGTAAACAGCCAGTGAGACAAACGCCAGATATGTACTACTTAACACCAGCTTCTCTGTAAACTTTTCTAATACTTACCAAAATGTTAAGATGCTCTCCACATCTAAAGAATGCTCTTCAGGGTTTTTGGGAGCGACTGGCTGGTTGCTCAGCTTTCCTTAACTAACTGTGATGCACAGGGGACATGATGGCAGCATTTCACATCGCCTTGAGGAATCCACCAATCAACTCCAAGAATCCAGCAGTGAAAGTAAGAGACAATTCTGTTGCTCAGACAGGTTGATGTATTGCTTTCAGATGTTCAACAACACTGTTATTAGGGGCCCTATTTGTGCAGAACAGGTTGTCACAGAAATCTCATTGTGTGTCTGGAATGTGTTGTTGATTTGCCTTGCCTTGAGGGTGTGAAATTCAACGCTCCGAGTAGGGCTGCAACGATTAATCGAATGCGATTGTCATGCGCATTTTGATAGTAATGCCGGTTCTGTAATCACCAGTCAATCATCATCAGGTGCTATCAGATGGAGCAGCATTTACTACACAGAGCCGTAGTTCACTGACAAGTTACGCAAGTTACGTGTTTGAAATAAATCCTTCTGTGAGATGATGTGGCTTCTTACACAAAATAAGGCACGCAACATATTTCAATGTTTCAAAACAGTATTTAAGCAGTAATAAAGGCATTGCATTATAAATATACTTTATATTAATAAGAACTCAGATAAACCGTATATTGCCGTAGTCGTGTGTTTATTAGTCACGTTGAATCAATGAAAGCAGTTGAATCTTCTGTTTATTCAGCTGCAGCGATAGGCATTTTCTGGGTTTCTTCTGCGAGGCGTATTTGGAGTTTCAGCACGAGAGCGCCCTCTGGCCTTTGGATGGAGATTTACTGCTGATCACAGAACCGTGCTTCACTGAAAGATACGCATGACAATCGCAGCTTCTGTCGAATCGCGATCTCGATTCCATTTCGATTTATCGTGCAGCCCTAGCTCCGAATGTTTTAAGGGAATATTACGGGTTCATTGCAAAATGTTGATTACCACAAAAAGAACTTCCGCTTGTCCCTCCTTTTGATCCATGTTGTCAATGGAAGTGAATAGGGCCAATTTCTAAACATTATTTCATTCGAAGTATTATTATATAAATATATGAGTACATTAACATAACTTAATTTCGGTGTTTTGTATAAAATGTATTTTGGTGCATCACTAGTTATTATGCATTTAAACAGTCCATCGAGTAGGTATAGACATGTTTGTCTTTTCCTCCACCTACACTTGTTTGTTGCGCTCCCTCCACCTCCTCTCTCAGGAGCGTGCACAGGCGGTGGTGTTACGAGTGCTGACTGCATTCAAGAGCAGCGATATCGAGCTGGCCGTGAAGTCTCTGGACAGGAACAGAGTGGACCTGCTGATGAAGTACATCTACAGAGGCTTCGAGAAGCCCTCAGACAACAGCAGCGCCATCCTGCTCCAGTGGCACGAAAAGGTCGGTCTTGGAATAAAGAGACTCGATGTCTTTGGCGTCTGTTTTTCATCTCACACGTCTATTATTGTCTTCTCACTCAGGCTTTCGCTGTGGGGGGTCTGGGGTCCATCGTACGAGTGCTGACTGCGAGAAAATCTGTCTGAGGAGCCGCAAGAAAACAGAGAGATAAGCAGCCACGGGATTTGTTTCTCTTTCCTAGACAAGGACAACTTCCTCTCTCACAGCTCAGCCTTATCCGAGGGAAAACCACTCATGCTCAACCGATTATTTCACTCAAAAACAGAGATATTGTATGATATTTAATGTAAGTTATTGATGCATCAATATGTTGTTACGGAAGTCACGATTCTCGACTAATGAAGGTGAACGGTTGTGCGACGGAAAGACGAGGAGTCTCGTGACCAGACTTTGCTGTCTGAGCCCTGAGCTGCAGTTTCAGGGAATGAAATACTGTGACGAATATGAAAGTTGTATTTGCCTGTTTTACTTAGTTGGCACTCTCGGATGTGTAGTTCTCATTTCTTTAGTTCCGGTTTAAAATTTTTCTTATTGTACAGAAAGAGGATGATGTTTAATATATAGTATTTAGGTGGTGGATTTATGGTTCAAATCGTAGTGTGGGGTCGGGTCGGGAGGGTTATTGTGAAGTGCCTGGTGCAATAAAGAACATTAAGAGTGTATTTCTTTTCTTTAACTGACTAGTTCAAAAAAAAATCTAAACTTTTTATTTCAGCTAATTGATTATCATTTCTCATTTTCATTTCCTTTAACTTGATGCACTAAAATAACAAAAAATAAAACAAAAGACAAAAACACAACATTACTACAACTTAAATGAAAACAGAAAGTCTAAAAATGAATAGTATATCAATGACTTCTTATAGACACGTTAGGCTTTATTAGAATTTTAAACAAAATCTGAAATTATGTTCTAATATGCATTTAAGTCAAGTCTGGTTCTTTATTTTGGAGTTTTAAAACAAGTAACACTGCAGTTGTATTTGTATAAGGTCTTCCAGGTTTGCCTGATAAAGTCTCTTTGAAATTGTGGTCCCTGGGCTCAAGTCAAACATCAATGGGATCATTTAACCTATTTTGCTGTGTCCAGTTATTTGGGATAGTAATATTATACATTCCTCAGAAAACATGATTTGAGGCGTCATTCACATACCCTATATATGGTGCGGATTGAGTTATGTCAAAGTTAAAACTTACTAGTTACCAGCACATACACCCTGTACACTATACACTTCTGTGGGTCTTGAAATGTCTTGCAGTTCAACCTTTCAAAAAATTAAGGCCTTAAATAGGTTTAGGAAGTCTTAAATTCAGTCATATATTAAAGTTGCATGCGCTGCCAAAAAAATACAAATAATAATAAAACAAATAAATAATAAAAATTAAAATTAAAAAAAATATCTTTCTCAGTATTTTTTCCCCAGTTCAAATATGTAAACATCTTTAAATCAAGGTACATTTACTTGAGATGCAAAATGAAGATATTTTGTTTTTTTTTTTGTTTTTTTTGAGAAACTAAAAATGAAGAGTATATGCTTGAAACCAGAACAAATATCTGTCAATGGGGTATAAAAACTACTTTTCTGAGCTTATTGGCAGGTATTTGTTTTTGTTAAAATCATAAACTCACTTCATTTGATAAAAAGTTATTTTCATATTCTAGTGTTTGGGAACAGCTATTCAAGTTTAGTTTTTTTGTTTTTCCGGAAAATAAATTAAAAAGCAATGTGGATTTGTTGGAAGCTGAAATTGCGAAGTGTTAATACAATTCATTGAGTGCTCCCCAGACATTTGTGACCCTGGGGCACAAAACCAGTCTTAAGTCGCTGGGGTATATATGTAGCAATAGCCAAAAATACATTGTATGGGTCAAAATTATCGATTTTTCTTTTATGCCAAAAATCATTAGGATATTAAGTAAAGATCATGTTCCATGAAGATATTTTGTAAATTTCCTACTGTAAATATATTAAAACTTAATTTTTGATTAGTAATATGCATTGCCAAGAACTTCATTTGGACAACTTTAAAGGCGATTTTCTCAGTATTTAGATTTTTTTGCACCCTCAGATTCCAGATATTCAAATAGTTGTATCTCGACCAAATATTGTCCTATCCTAACAAACCATACATCAATGGAAAGCTTATTTATTCAGCTTTCAGATGATGTATAAAACTCAATTTAAAAAAAATTGACCCTTATGACTGGTTTTGTGGTCCAGGGTCACATTTAAGTTTAGAAAATGCCATTGACATATTTTTATGTGTTCTTTACTTGATCTTACAAAGGTCTCTGATCATTGATCTTATGCTAGCTCTGCTCTGCAGTGACTCAGAAATGCTTTGTCTCATCACTTTCAGAGCCACTGTTAGAAGCACTGAAGTCAGCACTGGTAACCACATAGAAGCACAAACGCGTCTTCAGACAAAGTCACTGAGAAAGAACATCATTTTTATCAAGTTTTGATATTCCTGACATAACATGAAGTGAAACCAAAATAAGGATGTAGTGGTATTTTGCTGACAGCAGAGGCAATGGATACTGTGACGGCTACAGTATAACATCAAACAAAACATGAATACGGTTGTAGAAAAGTGCTTTTTGGATCTTTCAATAGAAATCTCATTCCTAAGCGGTTCACACACAGGCCATTAACTTTCATTTACGGCAAAACGAATTCTCTGAATCCACTGATTCAAGCTTCATAAAAACCGAATTCAATCAGTCTTTACACATAAAACAGAAATCTTTGGGTTTCTTTTTCTAAAAACAGGAAACGTGTTAAGCATCCTGCAGAGATTTTTAAGTCTCTAGAAGAAGAGTCTGTCATCCAGAGTGTTAACCTTAGTGCTGCTGATGTGGCCTTAAAAGTGTTAAAACACACACAATTACATTGTTCTGACAGCAAAACACTGGCTTTGACCGAAAACCACTTTGTTTTTACAGGTAAAAAGGAAAGATGTTTCTATTGACATGTTCTCAGAGAAATAGAAATGCAGTTAGCCTTGAACATTAAGGCGTCAAGTGTACTCAAATGCTTCAGTATACACTCAAAACCAATGTACAATCAAAGCATTCGGTATAAGGCATGCATGCTCGTTTTCTCAGTCTGTGCATACATGCCTCTATATTACAGTTTCAAGCCCACAGTGAAGAATCTCACACACATATGATACTAATGCATGTGTATGATGACAAAAAAAAAACAAGTTATGTATCCACTGATTTATAAATCCTCATCACTTATATACAGGTATTCATATATAAATACTAGTATGGCATGTACGTAACTGTAATTTACACAAGGCAGATTAAAGTAAGATGCTTCCACATATTTGAAATCACGACAGTATAATGTGACATCCCATTCCTGATTTTCACTGACGTCCAGTACTGGAGGAAAAGGAAAATTGTTTATGGTCTTCATTAAGTAGCACTGAAATGGACTGGCGGATATGATTTGCCCAACCTTGATTTCAAAGAGCTCAGATTGGAGTTACAAAAAAAAAAAAGGTAAATACAAGAAAGAAGGGTTTTCCATTCTGTTCCAGTTGAAGGATGTTGGAAACAGCAGTTACAGAGTACATGAGTGAGACGGATGACCATTACTTAAAAGATGAATTTCCCCAGTCAAGAAAAGATTATGTTCATATAGCATTAGTTTCCAGTCCCTGCAATATTTTAGTGAAAATGGACAGTTGTTTGTGTCGTGCTGTTTAAAGGGCACGAGCTACATAGGAACTGTTGAGGCAGAGATTGTAACTGTGGAATCTGCAATTGCTCCCTTCAGACGTCGGTAGGTTTCTACTGAGATTATTCACTGTATTTGTCTTTCAGCTCCAACTTGAGGTTCCTGAGATGGAAGGCCGTATGATACCTTTGGGTGTGGGCTTGGAACCGAACCACGACATCTGAAACACACCCAAAACATGAGACTCAAACAGTGCTTCCATCATGCAAACATCATTCTGTCATTGCACAAGATGTGAATGCACTGCTATAGAAATGTTCAGGAATTTCAATTAAATTAATCAAATAAATGGTTCATAATTTTTTTGTGAATTGTATTGGATTCTTTTTTTAAATAATAAAACAGTTGCAGTTCACCGTATTTTAAGTAAATAATATAAAATAAATTATCAAACAAAAGAAACTATTATTATTATAAAAACACTTTATTCTCAGTTTACTTAATTTTCACATACATATATATTTATGGTACCATATATGCTGGTATTTTGCACTCTCTATTCAAAGAATCCTAAAAAAACGTTTCAAATTAAGCAGCACAACTGTTTTCAACATTAATAAAATTCTTGAGCACCAAATCGTATGAGAAAGATTTCTGAAGGCTCATGTGACACCGAAGACTGGAGTAATGACGCTGAAATTTCAGCTTTTCCATCAAAGAAATAAATTACATTTTTAAATACATTCAAATACCAAACTGTTATTTTTAATTTATAGTATTATTTCACAATATTTCCATTTTTAATGTATTTTTGACCAAATAATTGCGGCCTTGTTTATAGTATGAGACTTTTCTAATACAAAAATCTTACTGTACAGTAGTGTACATTACTGTTTAAATTCAAAATTAATGTAATTACCGAAAACATTCTTCTGAGTAATTAACCGTCAATATGCTCAATAAATTATCATTATTAATAATAAATGTATTATTGCTGTTATTAACAAACAAAATAATTAATTAAATTATTTTTATTACAATTAATTTAATATCATTAATAATGTATTTATTATAATTAAGACTATACTTTATTATGACTTTATTAATGTTTAATAACAACAATTATCAACACAAGTCAATAATTATCCCCTTTTGATGCACATAGCTGATTATTTAATTGATTATTTTTACGTTTTGGCCTGTAACTAATATGACAAACTGATTTTTTGATAATATGATGCACAGTACCAACACAACAGCTTCAATCTACAATTTTAGATGCTTGAAATTAACTTAAATGTCAAATCATAAATCTACAGTAGAACAGATGAATACCAATTTCTCTTTTGAGATGCCACAAAAATAATAATGACCTTTTAAAAACTGATAATATGTACATCCCTAGTGACATTGAACCCCATTTCAAATAAGGTTAAACTTCTGTAACAAAACAATCAAGTTTTTCTACAAAACCCCCACATAGACCACAGGGCACCTTTGAAAAGGGGCATCAGGGAGTGAAGCGGTGAGCGTAATGTAGCACAGTGATGTGCAGTGATTTCCAGCACAGTTGCTGGGGTGAGCTATAAATACCTGGCAGCTGCTTTTCCTGACCGTGTCACTGAGTGCTATAGGTTTGATTCAGAGCGGTGAGCCAGATATCCTGACCCACATTGTTAGCTGCCTTAGCAGAGTGGCCTAGATAGCTCCCGGGTGCGGAGGAGAGCGCTGCTGGTTGTGATGAGGCTCGAGAAGAACGCACGCTGACCTTTCCATATGTCGTCCTCCAGATTTATACATATAGATTTGTTTTTCTCACACACCTTGTACTCCAGTGTCTGTTTGAGCATGTCCTCCTCTTCTTTTGTGAAATGCAGAAGTACAGAAATGGCTCTGATGAGCTGGAAAGCCTGGAGAGAGAAAGAGAGACAGAGAGCGGTAACCTCTCATGGGAGAATTCATAGCAGCATCACTTATGCTGCTATAGTCAAGAGTTAGCAGAGGACTCTAGTGTTTGAAAATCAGTGAGGCACACACCAATTGGATTGTACCGAAAGGTGAATTAGGGTCAATAATGTACCAGAAAATCTTTTATAGGACACAGTTGCTTCAATAATCTGCATTATATAGCAAATGCTACTGCAACAAAAGATGACTGGATGTGCGTAACACGGTTTTGCAAATGTAATGCTTTTTTTCAGGATTCTTGAATCAATATAAAGTTCAAAGGAACAACGTTTATTTTAAATACAAGTTTATAAGTAATATAAGCATTCACCCAAAAATGAAAATTTGCTGAAAATGTGTTTCTTCATTAGCACAGATTTGGAGAAATTTAGCATTACGTCACTTGCTCAGCAATGGATCCTCTGCAGTGAATGGGTGCCGTCAGAATGAGAGGACAAACAGCTGATAAAAACGTCACTGTACTCCACATGACTCCAGTCCATCAATTAACATCTTGTAAAGTGAAAACAGGGCTCTACAGCGTGCGACTATGAAAAAATATTAAGGAGCACCAGTGCGACTGACGCCATCAGCATATTTGTGTTTACGCTCAGGGGAGCTTCAAAGGTTTCTACTTGCAACGTGTTTCTGCGGCGTTGAGTAGTGTATCACAGACTCTATTTCGTCAACGAAAATAGTTTCAAACAAAGTCACAGCTAAGCCGATGTGCATCTCCATTCAAGCACAGCGTTGTTTCATTTATGAATGAACGTGCGTTTTAAACAAATCTAGTGAGTTAATGATTCAGTGATAAAATCAGTGACATGCTGCCACCTACTGCCAGTTTTAGTTTAATTTTTCACGCAGTTATTTAAATAATTTAATGTTTCTATATTCAAAATTTGATATTTAAAACATTAATCTCAACATGAATTTAATTGCACTCATGCCACCTCTGAGCCTCATTAAACGTCTGAAAATACACATTTTGTGTTCTTCTGTGCCACCTCTGTAGTAAAAAAAAATGTTAATACAGATTTCATTTTATTTACTTATACTACATGTTCTTATTCTATTGTTTTAATTCGAAATTTTAAAAAGCTTATAAATATATATATATATATATTTGTTTTTTTATACAGAGAATGCAGTCTGGTGGTCTCTGTAGACAGACATGAGCTAAGACAATATATTGTGTTTCCAATTCTTCATTTTCTCCTTCTATGGAACTCTTCTTTGCTCTCCATTTCCCTCTATCTTTCTCTTTCCTCTCTCTGTTCCGTTTCCTTCATCTTGTCCCCCATAACAGGAGGCATGCCCCCGACTCCACAAACGGTCCAGATTGGTGGGCAGAAACAGAACCAGCAACAGTATGACCCGTCCAAAGGTCCCCCGGTCCAGAACGCCGCCAGCCTCCACACGCCACCCCCACAGCTTCCAGGCCGCTTCCCCCAGGTCATTTGATTGGTAACTTATTCTTCCTAGTCTATTGTTTTAATGAGACATTATGAAAAAGCTTATACAATTTTTGAATTTCACATAAAAGATGATACTTAATAAAGTTAGAAAAATGCCATTACAAAGGTAAAAAAAAAGAAAGAAAAAAAAAAAAAGATATCACCTCGTAATGGGAAGGCTAACTTTTGATCAGAATTTTTGATTATGGATTAGAAGGAGCTCCTGAAATTTTTGACTCTGCTTTTTTTTTTTTTTTTTTTTTTAATTAGGAGCATTCTAAAATTAGGCTTTAAATGTTACTACTTGTTTCAGAATGTTAAGAGACCATTCAAAACGCTTCTAAAAAGAAAAGTAAACGTATAACCCTGGAAAAGCTGCTGGTTTGTAAGAAACAGATCCATCATTAAGGCAATTTAACTGTAAACCATCGCTTCTGGCCAAAATACCAGTCTATAAATCATATTTACTTAATGATTATGATGATTTATCAGCTGTTTGGACTCTCATTCTGACGGCACCCATTCACTGCAGCTGAAAAAAAAAAAACTCGTCTACATCTTGGATGGCCCAAGAATGAGTACATTTTAATTTCTGGGTGAACTATTCCTTTTTATTTCTTTGAGAACTGTAGTATATGTTTTTACTTTGCCACTTAATCGTCTGCCAGGTTACAAACTAAAGGTTACTTATTTTTAGGAGTTTGTTCTAATCCCTAACTCCAAGAATGAACAGCAGTAATAGTGACACGTTAGCAAGAAACACTAATCACATCAGTCCGCTGTAGCAAACCGGTCAGATACAGATCGAGCCCTCACCTCTGCCTCTCTGGATGACATGAACTTCAGCACCACGTGTTTGAGGTACTCAAAGTTGATCTCTCTTGTGTCTGTGAGGTCTGAACTGTTGGTGACTGTGGTGTTGGAGGTGATGGGAGGCGGGCCTGAAGTTTGAGGGAGTCCTGAAGCTGGGGTTGGAGCTGTGGCGGGCATCGGTGTCTCTGAGATCGTCTTATCGGTTGATTTCTCCTGCCTGCTTTCCTGGAGTCTCTCCTTTGTCTCAGAGTCAGGATCTGGCTTCAGTTTCTGTTGCATAAACACATTGCGAGGAAATGTTTACTGACAGCTGACGTGGACTGTGTTGCATACACTGACATAATGCTTCTGAATAAACACACTCACCAGCTCTTTCTGTAATGTCCTCTTCAGTTCTGCAAGCCTCTGCTGTAGCTGCTTTATTGTCTGACAAAAATAAATAAATAAATAAATAAATAAATACAATACAAATATATATATATATATATATATATATATTTGTATTTAAAAAATAAAATTTTAAATATTCAAAGCAATCTACTCTGATACTAAAAAACATATTTACTTCCATAATGTCAGGTGCAACAGAATATACAGTTTTCACATTATAATTCAAATAATGTAGGGTGACTTGAAATAATTTGTAAATAATTTATTTATTTTTTTGCATCAAGTGCAGGATTGGTTATGTTAGCAAATTTTTTGCAGAAAATACTGTTACATTTGTAATGAAAGTTGTTAAAAATTTATAATTTTATTTGTAAAATTTGAAATGTACAATAATACGTACAAATGAACAGTGCAAAATAAAACTAGACACATTTATTAAGAGAAAATGTTTGTCACATTCTTATTGGATTTTAAAGCCCATAAAAACCTTCTCCATACAAATGATTGATGTAATTATTTGAAATAATTTATTCTTGTAAAATATGTTCTCCATAATTATAAAAGTAAAATAAGTAAAAACTGAAGTTATAAGAGTATATATAAAAATATGTTCTCCATTTAATTATGTTCTTACATTTAAATTCAAGTTCATAATTTTAAAATCTCTGCTCTTCTTTAACTCTTTCCCCGCCAGCGTTTTTGAAAAAAGTTGCCAGCCACTGCCAGCGTTTTTGCTGAATTTCACTAAAATTTGATGGCCCCCAGAATTTTTTGTTGTATGAATATCTGAACATGCAATACATCAAAATAAAGATCAGACTCTACTTTCAAAAAAAAAAATCTGTTTTATTCTAGCTTCAAGCATTGTTTTTTTTTTATCAACACTTGAACATTTTGAGCAAAAAGCTGAGAAAATCGCATTTTTATCAAATACTACATCTGGATCATATTCAGTAATATTATCAAAGCAAAGATGCAGTAGATGGCTTCCATCAGTATTCCCAAAGCTTGCACAGGCCTTTACCACTTTCTGGATTGACATTTCACTCTGTAACATGAGGCAGTTTTCATTTATATGCGGTTACTGTTGATGATCATATTATTTTTCATATGCATACGCTCGTTTCTGCGTCTTCCTGGTCTGCGTTTTTGATCAGCACTTTCTAGACTCATTCAGGAGATGTGTAATAGCGCCCCCGAGTGTATAACAGTGAAAACACAGAAACACAGAAAATTCCGTGTTTGGCAGGGAAGCGTCGTCTCATGAATAACAGAAACATCCGTGTTTGGCAGGGAAAGAGTTAATCTTATGTTCTTTCATTTCAGAGGTTTCTTTGCTCTCACCTTGTTCTTTTCGGCTAGCTGTTGCTCCAGGTCTTTATTGACATTTTGTAACTGGTCAAGATCACTTACAGTAACCGTCCCGTTCTGCTCACCATCACACTCATCATGTGACTGTGCTGTTAAACTCAACAGCTCACCCTCAAGATCAGACACCTGTTACACACAATGAAATATGCCAATACAAAAACATCAAATAGGTAAGACAATGTATCTAACAGCAACAGGCAGCTGAGATGAAGTGCACACTGACCCGTGACTGGTAAGTAGAGAGTTGTTGTGTTTTTGTGAGGATTTCCTGCTGTAGTGACGTCAGCTGAGAGTTGTGTTCTCTCTCTCGCTCCTCAGCCTCTAAACGACGAGACTCGCACTCAGCCTGGAGAGAAGACAGACTGCTAAGGGCCGCCTGCAGCTCTGACACACAATAAGAAACAGAAGCTTTTTACTGCAACCATTATGAAGCACAGAAAGTTTTTTTGCATCACTGGATTTAATCTACAGTGCCTAACACATCTGTCTGTTGTATTGTCTTTGCAGGCAGAACTAAAAAAAATCATGACTGCAGTCCATTTATCAAAGAAGTGAAGTTCCTAAGTAGGTTTTTTAATACACTGCTCAAGACTCACAGCTTATAAAATTAAATCATTTTAACAAATCTTTCACTGAATCAAATGAATAAGTCAAATAAGTTACTAAATCCAACTTACCTCACTGAAAAACTACTTTTGGACATGTCCAAATATAAATGAAATGAACTGTTTTGTGTTCTCTTAAGGTTTGAGAATCTTTGTATCATTATCAGAAATGTTATTTAAAAAAATATGATTTGGTTGGTAATATAAAACCATGTTAAGATATCTTTTTGTTTTTTTGCAATAAAAGACAATTATTCAATGACTCAAAAATAACACATGAAAAAAAATGAAAACATTGAAGTATATTTAAAATCTAAAACAACAATAAAATGTATAACCAAAACAGTATTGTTTTTTAAATAAAGGTTACTAAGGGTTTGAACCAGTGATATTGAGATACAATTATGTATTTTTTGCATTTTGAGTCAGTTTTTATTTTTATATTTTCCATTTTCATTATAATTTCAAAGTTTTAGCAATTTTGTTACATGTTTTTGTCATTTTTAGTGTTTTTTATTTTTATATATTCAGTTTTCATTTTAGTTATTTTAGTACATCAAGTTAAACTAAATTAAAATAAGTCATGTTGCCTTAGCAACATAGATGAAATAGTATAAAGGCCCGTTTACACCAAGGACGATAACGATAAAGATAACGATAAAGATATAGTTCTAAAAATCGTTCTCAATATTAAAGAATAGCAGAGTACACACCACAACTATAACGATAAAGGCACAGATAAACGATATCATTGGAATCGCTTTCAGAACGATTTTTCCAGTTGATGAATGATAAAAACATTGACACCCAATCAGAATCCATCCTGCTATAACGAGCTCGAGAATTTAAAGCGACAGACGAGCTTGCACTTAGAATAAACAGACGATATTGTCTGCTGGTGTGGACGCTAATATCGTTATCTTTATAGTTAGTGTTCTTGGTGTAAACGGGGCTTAAACCTGTAAAATTTAACTATAATAGCCCTGGTCTGAACCAGTTCTTAAAGGTGGGGTAAGTGACTTCTGGTAGCCAGTGTTGATATTTCAAATCACCAAAACAAACACGCCCCTACCCAACAGAAAACCGCTGCTGCGTTCTATTTATGATGTATTGACACAAATTTCTAATGATTTTCAGTGGTCGCTTTGTCGCGTCCAGTGTACTAGACAGACTTTAGCTGTTGCGGAGCGGCGCGGTAACTGTCGCATCCGGTGTATACACGGTGTTACTCACATATCAAGAAGAAACAAAGCAACCTCGGCGTCCGATCGCAGGCCTTCCTCTCCTTGAGTTCTCTCCAGCGCTCGAAAGCTGATCCGATATTTACACGGATCTTACTTCTTGCCTTATCGTAAGCCTTATTTTGTTCCGCAGACATTTTCCTCTTTTGTTTTTTATCCGCCATCTCTATCTTTCTGTCGTCGCTCGGCTCGGCTAGGCTAATGTCCGTCCTGTGCACTGAGCGCTCTCTCCTCCACATCACGAGAAGACACGCCCCTTACTGCTGATTGGCTACAAGTTTGCTTTGGTACTCGGCCCGAGTCAGTCTTCTAAAACGTTTTTGAAAAAATACACACCCCACCTTTAAGGGTTCTGATGGGTGGACAGGGGCTACCAAAACACAACTGGTCCCTCACCTTCCTTCAGCATGTTTAGTTCTTCCTCCTTTGCTCCTAAATTCTGAGAAAGACGACTCACTTCATTTTCCGCCTTTTCAAGAGACTTTGCCATTTTGCTGACCTATCAAAGTCAAGCAAAACATACATTTCCTAACACAGGTAAATGGCTTTACGAGTGAAAAATGCATGTGAAAAATGGATGCATGTTTGATAAGCCAATAAGCCAGTGAATTAACCTGTTGTTGGAGTTCTTCTCTCTGTTTTCTGGTTTCCTCCAGAGCTTTGGCAATTTCAACGCTTACCGTCTGTCTGCTGATCAACTCCGCCTGTAACATCGACAAATGTGTCACATAAATGTCATAATAGTCAGCAACATAACAAGCTCGGATGATCAACCAGTAGGGATTTTGCTTGACTGTTTTATAATATTACTTTAACTTTCTTTTGTTTTTAACTTACACTACACCTTTCATATGTTTGGGATCAGTTAGAATTTGTTCTAAAGAAATTAATACTTTTACGAATATTTTATATTATGTAATTATTAAGCAAGGACATAATAAATTGATCAAAAGTGAGAGAAAAAACTTATTTTAAAATGTCTCTATTTCAAATAAATGCTGTATTAAGCAGCACAACTCAGCATATTAGAATGATTTCTGAAGGATCATGTAACTATACATTTTTTGAAAGATTCTACTTTAAATGAAATTACATTTATAAAAATAGAAAACACTTATTTTAAACTGTAATTATATTTCATAATAATATATTATTTTTGATTAAATAAATGCTGCCTTGGTGAACATAAATCTTATCAACCCCAATCTTTTGAATGGTAGTGTATGTCACAGTGAATCTGTGAAGTGAATCAGTAGTGGCAGATGATTCTCACTCTGGACTGCTCTAGTTCTGCTGTCAGTCTCTTTACAGTGCTGTCCACCTCAGCTTTGCTCTTCAACAGTGAGGCTTTTTCCTCCTCCAGTAACCGCTTGAGAAAAAGAGACAAGCATCAGATAACTTTTAATAACGTCCCTATGTTAACTGAATAAATAATTAAAGAAAGACCAGTGATGTTTCACACACCAGGTTGTCCTGATGCTTGCTTGCCTCCGTTTCTCTCTGTCTCTGTAGAGTAAGAAGTTCCTCCTCCAGTCTGGCTGTTTTTTCCAAGCCTCTCTGTCTCTGTGTCGAGACCTGCTGCTGTAGTCTCTCTCTCTCCTCTGCCCACTCTGCCTGCTGTGGGACCAAAGGTTAGAGGTCAACACTCGAAGGCAAAACTAAAAGGAGTTAACCAGTCGCTGAGTTTCCTAAAAACCAACTGTTTAATAACTCTAAACCCCATAAGTTCTTTTCCTCGTCTAATGCTAGCGTCCCAGTAGGTATGACTGATATCTGACAGAAGGGGGCGACATTTCAGCAAAAACTGTCTGTGACAAACCCAAACTGAGGCAGCTATTGAGACGTTTGGTGACTTCGACCGACAGCACGCACCAGCTTTTCTGCATGCGTTTCACTGTCTTCAAGTTGCTGTTGCAGACTCTTCATCGTCTCAGTGCAGTCAGCCAGCCTCTGCTCCAGATCTGATATCTGACACAACACACACATCATTTAGCTAATTCAGCCACAGTCACATGACGTGTGGGTTAACTGTGGGTTAACTCACCTGTGCATCTGTCCTCTCTCTGTAAGCTTTGGATGAATCGTCTTTGTGCTTGACCAGAGTCTGCAGATCTGTGATGTTGGCGTTCTGCCGAGAGATCTGGAAACAAATGAGAAACAGAAATGTTGTCATTGAATTAAAGTTATTACAGTACAAAAGGTGTAAAGAACAACATAGTGTATAACTCAGTATAGTAGAGCAGAGTGCAGTATTAGGGGTGTGAATATTTCAAAACGATAAGATTAAAGGGGTCATATGATGTTGCTAAAAAGAACATTATGTTGTGTATTTGGTGTAATGCAATGTGTTTATGTGGTTTAAGGTTCAAAAATTTTTATTTTTTCAACATACTGTACATTATTGTTTCTCCTCTATGCCCCGCCTTTCTGAAACGCGTTGATTTTTACAAAGCTCATCGGTCTGAAAAGCGAGGTGTGCTCTGATTGGCCAGCTATCCAGTGCATTGTGATTGGCCGAATACCTCAAGCGTGTATGCTTCGTCCACGGTGAAAGCCGATCCGGCGATCTACAGCGCCAAGTTGATGTATTTCCTCAGCGACCAGCACGGATCAGCTCTAGGCATGACAATTCAATTCAAAAGGGTTTTTGCAAATTCAGTTCAATCTGTCTCAATTCACAATGAAATCTGATTTGATTCATGATTAAATTTTGTATTTTTTAAAATGCCTTTAGAACATTCTTTAAATACATTTTACACTACAATTGAAAAGTTTGGGTTCAGTATTATTATTTTAAAAAAAATTTTTTTTTAAGAATTGACACTTTTGAGTAAGGACACATTAAATTGATCAAAAGTGTCAAATCAGTCTTGCATCACAGGAATAAATTACATTCTAAAATGTGACCCTGGACCACAAAACCAGTCATAAGGGTCAATTTTTGGAAATTGAGATTTATACACCATCTCAAAGCTGAATAAATAAGCTTTCCATTGATGGTTTGTTATGATATGACATTGATATGATGATAGAATATTTGGCCGAGATACAACTATTTGAATATCTGGAACCTGAGGGTGCAAAAAACCAGTGACTTAAGACTGGTTTTGTGGTGCAGGGTCACAAATATATAATTAAATATAAAACAGTTATTTTACAATAGAATATTTCACAATATTACTATTTTTGCTGTATTTTTGCATACATGCTACATGATTGTGTCAACAAAATACTTTTACATTTTCCATATTTGACTATACAAATATATATTTTTTAAACATGTCATTTATTTTCATGACTTTTCCTGGAAATCACAATTGTAAAAACATTATGTAGAGCAGTATGAGCTTAGATGCTGGGGTTTACCTGGGCCTCCAGTGAACTGACCGCAGTGGTGTGATTTGTTCTCTCCTCCAGTAACTCTCCTCTGGCCTCCTCTAACCTCTGCTGTAATGAAGACTTCTACACACACACACACACACACACACACACACACACACAAACATAGCATTCAGATATTAGATGACTGAAACTGCAGTAAGACGATAAGCGGTATATGTGAGTGTCCTCTGACCTCCTTGAGTAGTTCCCGTAGGTGCTCATCCTGAGAGAGGTTCGCATCTAGTCTCCTCTCTAAGGAGGTGGCCTTCTCCTGCAGATCAGCCAATAGACGCTCTCTCTCCTCCTCGGTCACTGCAACCTGACCAATCACAGTAAGGTATGAAGAGTTGTAACAATGTGATAATGAAATGGTATTGCATTTTAGATGCAGTGCAGTGAGTATCTTAAGATGCATGGTCAAAATTATTAAAAATCACTTAAAGGGGTCCTATTATGCTCTTTTACAAAGTCTTGATTTTGTTTTGGGGATAAAATGAAAAGCTTTAGAAAACAGACAAATGTAATTTGCATATATAGATAGATTTTGTAGGTCCTAATAATTAGGAAGCGTTTATTTTAATGTAATTATATAGCCTACAGGTTTCGATTAGATGCCACTCACGTGTGTGTCTGCATAATTTAGCACATTTGCAGACAGTAATTTTCACTTGCAAATGCGAGTGAAGGCTTTAGTATCAATGGATTCTTTGTTGAGTCAATCAGACCTTGTTCTTGTGCTGCTCGTGCTGTAGCTTCAGCTTATTGTGTTCAGACTGGAGCTGCTCTATTGATTTCTCTAGTGCCTTTGCATTGTTTTGTGCCTGGAAAACAAAGAAGAAACAATACAGAAACAATGTGGAAATGATTTTTATCATGCAATTCAAGCAAAACGTATTCCAAAACATATTCCATATTCTTTAAACAGATCTTGACTGTTTTCCTCAGGAGTGTATGGTTACTTCAGGGGCAATTTATGAAAGGAAGGGTTTAAATGTTTAAATATAACAGATTGAGCTAAAGTTATGAATTTAAGCTTTTTTCTTGGGTATTAGTCTAGAATTTCACAATAGCAAATTTTCCAGTCAACTGCAACTGCAAACCACAGACAACCTAACATGTTATTGCACACATATTGCAACAAAACAATTAAAAATAATAACATGGAAATATTGGAAACAATATATTACTTGGGTTTAATAAAACAAGCCAAGAACTCTCCATTAATTAAATCATGAGCAATGTTATAACACTGTTATAAATGAATAAATACAATATATATATATATATATTATATATATATATATATATATATAAAAGTGAAGGAAATGATAAAGTGCAAGGTGGGCTGAAAACACTTTGAAGGGAGGTGTGGCTCTGTTCTCAAAAGTGACCCTCTTGGCTTCTGAGTGTCATCTGTACTGATGAGCTGAAGGTTGCCAAGTGCTCACCTTCTGGAAGTCCTCTGACACCTGCTGGATCAGCTGCTGTAACTCCTGCTCTCTCTTCTCCAGAGCCACAACCTTCCTCTCAGCCTCTGTTCTCTCACTCAACAACTCATCCCTGAAAGACACAGGTGGACAAACTGGAGATTTGATTCTCATCCTTTAGACATTATTATGTTTTCTGAAAGAAACTTCTTTAGAAGGAAGAATTCCTTCAAAGCCAAAGTGGTTAAATATTTAATGAATGTCTCAACAGCCTTTGAAACATTTCCATCCCATTCCATCCAGATATTTTGCAGTAGGAATGAATCACGGTGTGAACTATTCCTTTATGGAAGTCAAGTTCTTCTGTATTTCTTTACACACCTCTGGGCCTGTAGCTGTGAGTTGACCCTGCACATCTCCTCGTGTTCCTCTGCCAGCTCATACAGCTTGTCTTGGGTTTGGCTCAGGGTCAGTCTTGCTGTGTTCAGCTCCTCTCCTCTCAGTTTGAGCTCTTTCTCCCGCTGACTTAGCTGTTCCTCTCGCCTCAGCAGCTGCAGGACAAATTTATGATCCGGTCTCTTAAACAATTTTGGGAATAAGATGGAACTTCTTGTCTATTCTGCAGTGTATATGAGTCTGTGTTTTCTGACACTTCTGGGTGTTAGATTAGATATTCCTTTAACTTAGATATGCATCAGTGTAAAAAATATTGTTGAGTGCAGGAATGTGAAGGAAGGTGACGTGTGTAATTTTTTAAAGTCTGTTTTAATGCTACTCTTGCTATAAAGAACTTATAAAAGAATACACTGTGCCGACCATGTGTTTGACTTTGGCCAGTTCCTGCTGCTGAAAGCCCTCCAGCTCATCCAGGTCATCTCTCTTCTGGAACAGACTTAAACTCTGCTCCGTCATCTCATCTAGCCGAGCTGCCAGTGACAACTTATCCTGTTCGAGAGAAAGAAGACAAAACAATTAGAAAACAGGTTATTAACACTGATGTTTGAAATAATCATTTATCGCATGCTTTTAAACTGAAAGTGACTAGTCAGGCTCGACAGTCCTTCCTAAAATCTTTATCCAATATGTTACAAAGGATCTTTACCTGCTCCAGAGTAGCTAGCTTTTCTATCCACTCCTGGTCCTTCTTCTCTAATGCTAAGGCCATGCCTTCTGCCATCTTGGCTCGGTTGGTCTGGAAAGCTTCATTCTGGTCCTGAAGTTTGCGCATGGATGCTGATTGAACACAGAAATAAGACAAAAGATTTAATCTTTCCGGTTTCTGCTTTAATCTTTCTGATTTCCTTCTTAAAGACATATTCCAGATCATTTTCAGCATAATATCTATAGGCTGCATCTATGCTGCATGTTTAGTTTTCACAGATGAGATGATAATTTAAATATGTTCCTCAGCATGTGCAAACTAGCAACAAACATGTTTACATTAAGTATACTTGAATTGGCAGTTTAGCAGGAAAGAGATTTGGAGGGTTTAAAAGCAGAAATGTGCAGCTTATATTTTTTATTAAAGTACATTAAATATTAATTCAGTAAAAAAAATATAACCCTTAAAGGAATAGTTCACCCAAAAATGAAAACTTACTGAAAATGTATGTACCTTTAGGCCATGCAAGATGTAAAGGAGTTCATCAGAATAGATTTGGAGAGCATTACATCACTTGCAATGGATCCTCTGCAGTGAATGGGTGCCGTCAGAATGAGAGTCCAAACAGTTTATAAAAACATCACTATAATCTACAATATCTTGTGAAACAAAAAACTGCAAGTTTGTAAGAAACAAATCCATCCTTAAGAAGACATTTTAACTTTAAACCATTGCTTCAGGTTAAAACACCAGTCCATAATCACATTTTCTTCTGTGGATTACTTGTTGATTATTGTGTTGCATTTATCAGCTGTTTGGACTCTCATTCTGACGGCACCTATTCACTGGAGAGGATTGATGAGCAAGTGACGGAATGCTAAATTTCTCCAAATCTGTTCCAAAGAAGAAACTAACTTTTCTACATCTTGGATGGCCCGAGTACATTTTCAGCAGATTTTCATTTTTGGGTGAACTATTCCTTTAAAACGGATAGATGTAACATGAAATTACTGGTTAGGTGTTACCACAGATGGTAATGTTAGACCCAACATACAAAGTACCTAACATATCAATACATAAAATATTCATTTTGCTATTTTTGTTAGTTTCGTTAATCAAACTTTATTGGAAAAAAGAAAACCATCGCCAGTAATGTCCAGATGTCCTTGTTAGTACAGCTGTAAAACAGATTGTTAGTATATACACAAGTATTTTTTAGTTGATTGTAATCAGTTTATTTTTCCTTTTACTTTGGGTATGTCTAGAAATGGGATCTGAGCTTTTAGAGATTAATAACACTTCTTAGCTAAATATCTTACATTAGGTTGCTACAGGCACAATTTACAATTTCCAAAAAAAAAAAAAAAAAAAAAATGTCACCCTCACAAAAATTGTTTAAAGCAGCGTGTTTGCTCTATAGATTTCACCTCTAAAACTCAGAAGCCATGGCCCCAGACACATATTTCCCAGGCGTAGAAAACTCCCAAAGAAAGAGGTTAAAGAAATATTCCGGGTTCAACACAAGTCAAGCTCTACCAGCAGCATTTGTGGGATATTTTTAAATAATATAAAGACGCCTCTTCATCTACATTTTATTTATTTATTTTAAAAAAGCAAAACGTACTGCTAGAGTAACAAAAATAATTATAATAATTAAACTGTAATAATAATAATAATACTAATAGTGTAAATAGTTCTTTTTGAAGTGAGAACATTGCAGATGAACATCTTTTTTGAACATCTGGGGAGAAATAATATTCGATGATAATCAACATTATAAAAAAGCTTAACTTATATTAAGTCCTGAAGACATTTGTGATAAAACAATCAATTTAAAGACAATGAACGAATTAACTATCTTCATTTTTTTGCTTTCTGATCAAGAATCAACCTTGTTTGTCTATAAAAATGTATGTTTGAATTGTGTGAGGTTTGTGTAAAAGCACTGAACAAACGAATGGAAAACAGAGCAAAGGAGAGAAAGCCAAAAGAAGGAAGAGGCGAAAAGAACGGTACGTACAATCCTGATACTTCTCTAATGCAATCTCAAGCTTCTCCTTAGTCTTCTGCATTAGCCGAAGCTGCTCAGCGTAGTCTAGGGTTGGGGAATGGGATACCGACACACACTAAAACACGACCGGAGGGAGGCAGAGGAGGATGAGGGGGAGGATCACGGAGACGGGACAAAACAGGGGGGAGAAAACAAAGGGATAAATATGATTGAGAAGATAAACAAATGGGAGGGAAAAACAGAATGATTTTCGGAGATGAGAAAACCAGACTGATTGTGAGGCTGAACAACGACCGACCTTTGACCTTTACACTAATAGATCATCCCTGATCAGGTCAATTATGCAATCATCTTATCTAGTACTGCTCATTTAGGGTTAAAGGAGTTTCTAGATCAGGCTATGTAATCGCATACCATGGCAGGCTGATAGCGAGAGCCAGGAATCTATTATTTATGCGGATTTTTCCAGGCCGTTACAGTGGAGTCATTTGCATTCATTCCTGGCTTGTTTTGTGGCAAATCTGTCAAATGTCATGTGCTTTATACATTTACACTGTGGCAAAGGTGTAAAGGGTTTAGAGGTGTCCAAATACAGACTGAAATAGACTCGGCACGTAGAAGTGGCAGGTGAGAAGCATGTACACGTAACAGCCTGTCTCTAGTTTTTCCTTTTCTCATTGATTTCCACTGACGTTTTGTAAAGCCGTCACATTGGCCTTTCGTACCTTTTTCCTCCTTTCAGTCTTTTTCTCTTGTTGTGTTTACATGAGCTTCACTGCATTGTGTTGGCGATACCTGAGAGTTTGGCCTCCAGTTTTCGTATCTGATCGTTTCTGCGCTGAATCTGAGAAGAAACATCATCTCTGGAGCTGCTGCCATCAGATGTCTAAGAGTGAATGACAGAGATGGAGACATTTATTTTAAAATATACCATAGGAAAAAAAAAAAATCTAGGAATGCATCAATATTAAAAATCTGGCTAATACTGATTAGTATTATTTATCATTTAATACTGATTATGTATTATTTATAGTATTTTTTAGTGTTAGTTATTCCAGTGTTATAGCCAATAACTAATAGGATTAGAAGAATATTAGAAGAATTGCTAATATTAAAATTAAATTAATATTAATAAGTAAAAAATAAATCAAACTAATTAAAAATAAAGAGTTTAAAAATAAAATCAACAGTTTTAGGAAGCAAAAATGATGTACAGTACAAAAAAAAATTGTCTTAAGATTTTATTTAACAATGAGGTAAATATTCACTTTGAGCATTAAATGACAGCAAAGACAGTCTAAATGTAAAAACTGTGGAAATGAGCATGAACAATTAAATACACAATATTGACCAATGCCAATTAATTAGAAAAACACAAAACACTAATATCAGAGAAGTATAATTGCACATCTTTTATAAGAACTACAGAATGCAAAAGGGAGATGTTTATTTATTTGGTTAAAAAAAGAATACCTAAAAGTTTCAGCACAAATGCAGAATTATACGTTTTTATTTACATTGTCGTTGGGGTCCAAAACGGTTGGCTTCTCTCAGTAAAACATCTACTATATAAGGGTGGCTTTGATTTAGACATGTTACAGATACTGCTCTCATCCTCCAACAAGCCTACAGCGTTAATTATTTAGGGCGAAAGATAACCTGAACCTAACCCTGAGAGTGTTTGCCATTAATTGCTAGAGGACACGAGTGTCAGGTTACACTGGTTTGTCGAAGCATGTGACATTATTTAGCACTCACTAGATTTCACTGGTTTCCCAAGAAGCATAGCACAGCACTCTAATAATAAACTTCGTCATATACTACCAAGGCTGTTCAGGTGCAGCACTGTTGCAACACAGTCAGTACACAGTCATATAACTTTCTCTAGAATGGATACTGTAAATATGCCAGTCATTTGAAACATGAATAATTACTATGCTGATTTATCAGGGCCATTCTGCTTTTGTAATAGGAAATAATGAAGTATTTATTATGTCTGCTTATCAAAATGTGTCAGCTGGAACTTCACTGATACCTAGATGTGAATGTGAATTCTCATAACATTTTAGTAACATTTTTCATGATAATATTTTTGAGAACATTTTTTAAAACGATTAACCACCATTCAGTGCAAGCCTGAGAGGAATAGAACACCAAATTATTACTTTTTGACCATAATCCAAACTCTAAATAAGCCAAGAATAAACAGTACAGCGGATGCTGAATATTTAGCTTCGCCATCACAGGAATAAATTATATTTTAACAAATTAAAATAGAAAACATTTATTTTAATTAGCTGTATTTTAAACAAATAAATGCATCCTTGATCTTACCAAAAATCTTACGAACCCCAAACTTTTGAATGATAGTGAAATGCACTAATAATTGGTGTAGTAGATAAAAGCACTCAATACATTAACGTTTGAAAATGTAGGCTATACATTAAATATGAAGAAAGCAGTAACATCGTACTATGATCGAGATATCCTGGTAATATCACCAGCTAGACATTTTAAAACAGACCCAACAACTTTATGGGTCTCAATATTGCATGAAGATATGATATCGCAAGAAGCTGGAGACTGAGAATTACACAAAAGCAGAGAAAGATCTACTCACAAAGTCATCGCCAGAATCTGCGCCCACAGAAGTGATGGACTCTTTGCTCATGGAGCGAGGGATGCGGCCTGATCGAGGGGCAGTGGCGGCCTCCTCCGCCAGCTTCTTCTTCAACTTTGCGAACATCTCTGTAGTGTAGATGTAGCGTATAGCTGTGTGTGTAAAGCAATGGTTTGAACGTCTCCCCAACTGTCAACGAGACCCTTTAGGGTCCTCGGAAAGCAGAACGGCTTATATTCACAGCGTAAGCAGATCTCATTCTGGTGTTACTCTCTGCTGCCTTGACTCTGTGGAGAAAATCACAACATTAGGACTACATTAACATCTAGTGGTCAAACTAATCCAATCAAACAAGGCTTTTAACCACCAGATACTTTTCTGAATGAAATGAGTTTGCTGTGCTGCCAACCTGCATGCTAAGAGTGAACTGCTTAGTACATCTAGTGTACATATGTACCTGTTTATATAGTTAGTGGAGGTGACATATCAAAATAGTACTACACTTACATTATTGATACCCAAGTTCAGGATTATTTAAAGCCGATGAGTTGTTTTTAAGCAAGACATGGACAATACAGTAAAATTAAATACTAATATCAACTAAATCCTTATGCGTTTTTATGTTTTAGAATAGACTGAATGTGCCAAGAGACTCAATGTTTACATGGCTTGATATGCTACATTGTAGTAAGCTAACCAGTGTCAGATTTGATTATGACACGTAAGCTTGATGGCAGAACCATTCATCCATCACATGTTGACAGTGTATGGCAACATCCACCCCAAAGCTCTCGATAAAAAGCCCAGAGCCGAGCAATAACAGAATTTTTTTTGTAAACACAGCTAGCTAATGTTAGCTCTCGTCCATCTCCTTTACTAAACCAACAAAACAGACGAGCGTAAACCTACCGTAACAACTCCATAGACTCTGACAGAGCTGAGGTTCATTGTAATAGAAATCACGTTTAACGCTAATATTTCTCCAGGCGTTACATCTGTGTGCGTTGTTTTTGTCGCGGCTAGCACCTGGCTACTAACTTCACACGTAATCTTTAGTCACCAGATTCCTGATGACGTTCCAGGAACAAGTTGGCGATTGTGCTCGTCGCTGATTGGGCGACAACAGGATGCAGGCGTGGCTACAGGTTCATACTCACAAATGGTCACAGTATTAGTACCGCATTGATAAATTAGACGCATAATATTTTTAAAATGTATGTTGTCATATTAATGTGTTTACATTTATAAGATATTAAAATAATAATTACTGATTGGATATTAGATTTTACTTTCGCATGTATTCTAATGTTGGAAGGATTTGTTCCCCGCAAAAATTAGGCTACTTAAAAGCAACTCCTGAATAATAGCTTGCTATTTTGTTTCTTTTTGTGTGTACTATCGCTTTATGGTTGCCTCCATGCACAGTCCTACTGAGTAGGCCTACATGCCCTTTAAGATGATTCTCATATGGGTTGTGTAATCACCTCCAACATAGCCATCATATATTGTCATTTGTTGGCAAGACCTGCATGTTACACATCGGTATTCTGAGAAACAGCACTGTCCTTTGGCAATGTCTGTTAACATTGTGCATAATTTGCAATGCCATTTGGGACTCTTTTAATTGGTTTATTATAATAACCACAACTTGAAAGCATCTAAAAACAATTAAAAGTAATTTTGATAAAGGGAAAAAGTACACCCCTACACATTCATAACTTGTTTGGAGAATCACTTTGAAGACCTATATATTAATGTGGCTAACTTAGTCAGTGCTAAATATACATCCACTGCTCTAAAATTTAAAGGGAGAAAAGGATCAAATAGATAGAGCCTACAACACATTCCGTAACAATGCTATTTCTATAAATATTTACATTGTCTGTACTGTATCCACCTGCCTCCTTTTGTTTTGTCATCTACCTTTTTTTTTAATTTTTTACAACATTTAGAAGAATATCAAAATATTGCCCATATCAAAAGCAATTTCTGGTTATCATTATTCTGTGTCTCCACCTGTACGTTGTCACAGCTCACTGCCCCGAGCCCCAGGTGCTCGTCCACACATCCATGAGATGTCCATATGGATGTTGGCCTTTACCTTGATGAGGTCTCAAAACAGTAGGAATGTGGGTGAAGCGTAAAAGAGGCTCTGTTGTAGGACTATACAATCTTACCAATTTTTTTTTTTTTCTTTTTAAATTGTTTATGGTTTTTTACATTGCAATCATTCTGTCAGGTTTTAGATACTGCATGTAGCAGCAAATCCATTTCACTAATTTATTTATTATCTTTAAAATAAAAGAGCAAAACATTTTCAGTATTTATACACAAATGTTAAATTGAGAAGGGTAGAACATTTATGCAAAAGAAAAAAACATGCATAGTCAATTATTAAATTGCAACTATTACTGTAATTTGAAGAGGTTTCTGTTATTGAAAGCTATTTTACAGTCTTGCTAATATTGATGGCTCAGTATCACAATCCCACCACAGGAAATCTGCAAAATTGTTCCTCATTCTTTTGCACAACCAGAAGATGGTGCTGCTGATGATAATAACCTATACTGACAGTGCTCAGCAATTGATGCCGCAGAAAATCAACCCAGAGCTCCAAATACCACCACAAACAACAATAAATTAATAAACAAACATACAAATAAATGCAAAAAATATATATATATATATATTTTTTTTAATAACATAAACACCAAAATATAGATTCAAATTATTTATATAAAAATAACAATAAAATAGAATACAATTATTAAACTAGTCGTTGTTCAGTGTAGCGCATATAAAAATACCGTTAGACTACCTTTAGTTCGCCTATGATGCAATAATACATGACTAATTGCTCACAGAGAAGCAGAATGAAGTAGCATTGTATGATGTTGTTGTTTTGAAAGGCCTTAAATATTTTAAAACGTGTTTTCTTATTTTTATCCACGGTTGATTCAACAATAGGCTATAAAATGAAAATATTATAATGATCGCCTGACTGCATGAACCAGCCAGCGAGGTTTCGATGCGCCTGAATTTAACCAATCAGACGCCTCACCGTCTGTCAAGCGCAGAGAAAAAACACACATCTCACCACAGCGGTTGTCTCGTCCTGCATTCTGATTGGCCAGTGAGTGTACCACTCCATTGCGCTTCGCTACTACTACAGGTCGGTGCGGATCAAACACCTTGCAGTCGGTTCAGAGCCATTGAGAAAAAGGGGGTCTCTCTCGGATATGGTGGAGTAGGCTACATCGGGGCGGCTTGGAAACCACCTGGTTTGGAATAACCCGATGGAAATTGGAGGACAAATATTATAATGATCGCCTGACTGCAAGAACCAGCCAGCGAGGTTTCGATGCGCCTGAATTTAACCAATCAGACGCCTCACCGTCTGTCAAGCGCAGAGAAAAAACACACATCTCACCACAGCGGTTGTCTCGTCCTGCATTCTGATTGGCCAGTGAGTGTACCACTCCATTGCGCTTCGCTACTACTACAGGTCGGTGCGGATCAAACACCTTGCAGTCGGTTCAGAGCCATTGATAAAAAGGGGGTCTCTCTCGGATATGGTGGAGTAGGCTACATCGGGGCGGCTTGGAAACCACCTGGTTTGGAATAACCCGATGGAAATTGGAGGACGGGGGCCTTGCGAAGTCCGTCTCGAGGAGGTTTTCATGGAGCGTTGAGATTATTATTATGTGGTGGCTTGCCTTAATGATGTTTACATCTCCGGCTTTCCCATTCATCGTGTTTGTGTGCATGGGGTTATCCGAGGCGGTTCATTCCTACGATGCGCTGCCTTTAGTAATAAGGAAATCTCGTTCAATCGCCGAAGAGCATCCTAATACGAGCGCGAACGGGTTTCCAGGGTACCGGCTCGGCATTGTCGCATTAACACCAGCGCCCACGATCGCGTCCGCCAGAAAACCGATAAATGTCGCCGCACCAGCAGCCACCATTAAACCACCAACAACGGAGCCCACCACCCCATCTCTGTCTAATCCCAGCTACATGGCCGCATTTGCTCGGAGGAAGATCAGCTCTGTTGAAACACAGATGAAAGAATCGCAGATGTCTGATAATAAAGCGGAAAGATCGGGCGTCGTGCCCGACTTTAGCACAACCTCTGACAATTCTCAAGGTGAGTTAAAATGGGAAATAGCGGAATACTGAAATGTAGAAATCACATTTCTGGCAACAGACATGCTATTTAAAATCAGAATATTGTTGCTGTTTAGCCTATCTAATCAGTTATGCGATTATCAGGCCTTTCCTGCCTTCTGCTTCGTGATCTTGTCATTTTAATCTCGTACTGTACCAAAAACATCATTCCTACAGTCCGCCGTCTGCCTCTCAGCAATCACTTCATTAGCAGTCATAGCCATGCAACATGATATATTGATGAGTTATGATCAATAGCACGTATACCCTCACTCTACCTGTATCTATCTATCTATCTATCTATCTATCTAGCTAGCTAGCTGTCTGTCTATCTATCTATCTATCTATCTATCTATCTGTCTGTCTGTCCTCTGTCTGTCTGTCTATCTATCTAGCTGCCTAGCTGTCTGTCTGTCATCTATCTATCTATCTATCTATCTATCTATCTGTCTATCTTAGTGTCTGTCTACAGATTGTAATGTATTGTAAGTATTGTAATGTGCCCATACAGGCCCTTCATTGATTGAGCTGCAGGGTATTTGTCCTAACTAGTCATTGTTTATCTGTCCTGACTTTACCCCATCAGTACAAACAGATTCACCACCTGTGGGCTGTCAGTTAAAGGAAATCATCAACCAGCATTTTTCTGGTATATCCAGCTGAGATTATTTCTGTTAGAATGGTTTAATTAATGTGTTGCTAGTAGGAAATAAAGGCCACAGATTATCCATTGTGTGTATGTGTTAAAGAACAAGGTCACACTGTTAATGAGAGTGAGGTCGACATAAATCTTGCATTTACATGAAATGGTCGTTTGGGTGCACCAATTGTTCATATGGAAGTATCTATAGACTTGGCCTACTTTTCTATAATAATGATAAATCCCCAAGATAACAAAACCAACAGTTATCACCAGTGCACTGACATAGGGGCCACTGACCCCAGTGATTTTGCACTGCATAGGTTTAGATGTTTGCACTCGTTTATCTTGAAAAAAAAACAATAAAACATATATCTAAAAAACAAACAAGCAGCTACAGATGTTTAACCCTTCTGTGCCCTGCCATTGTGATTGGACATTCCACAGCCATTGTTCCTGATGCTGAGGTTATAATCGGGAGACAGTGCTCAGAAAAGCATGGACTGTGTCTGAGCCTGCCTTTATTAGGACACAGGAAGTGTTAGGGGAGCCCTTTAGATAACATCCTAAGGGCCAGAGAAAGTGGGCTAGAAATCAAAAATAGCAACTATATGGAAATATACTTCCATTTAGATTGATATTCTTCAGTATAATACAGGCATCTTGTAAAAAAGTGTCTATAATGTCCAGAAGGCATTTTTTTTTTATTGTGAAGAGACCAGGGTTGGGCAAATTCAGAATTTAAGAATTGACTCTCTTTACATTCATGAGTTTTAAAAAGAATTGGCCACATCCATTTGCAAACTGAATGTTGCACTGGAATTTGAATTAGATGACATTTTGTTGTTGTTAGACTTGTGCAATTTTTGAATGTCAGAATATAAATATACAGAGTTCTGGCATGAAACTCTAGATGGCGCAGTCCGATAGGTCTAACTCAATCTGACCTAATGACATCATGATCACATGGCACAGCTGAATGGTTATCTCCTGTATCGGTAGCGAATGAGCTCGCTGCTCAACATTCAAATATATGACTAGTGCTTGCCGTAGCAGTTGCAGCTTGCTTCAGAAACCCTCCACCTTCCCAGCTCCACCTGTATAGATCTGCTATGTGGTGATATTATGTATGCTCTATTGGGGTTATTCATATGTGTTATATGTGCAGCAGCAGTATTTCTTACATGCTCACAGCAAAACGACATCTGTTTACATGTTTCTTTTACTAATTCAGATGCATTTGCAGTAGTCAGAGCTTTCCTTTTATGAATAAGACTTTAGCTAGAGGGGCATCTGACTGCACATCTCAAATATTGTAATGGAAAAAGATAAATCCTTTATGATTTTAGAGGTGTGCAACTTTGACCTAGATCATAACAGCTGTGCATTAGATGGCCCAGTGAACTCTCTTTACTCCCTGCACTCGAGTCTGTATGCTGGAGTGGGATGAGTGCCGTTTCCACTGGAGCTAATGGACAGAAGAAAATGTTTGTCTGAAAGATGTGTCTACAGACTCACTCTTTCACACCGAGACACCTTTGTCAAATAATTTCTTTTGTTGTCTGACACTCAGTGTCCATCTTGTCTTTTAGCTTCATATCCAACACTGAACATCCCCTAATATACAGTGGCACCCTACTTCAAAATAAACAAATCATTTAGTTCCTGTGTTTATTTGCTGACAGTTCATTACCACATCACGCCTGAGGTCAGTGAAGCCACATCACATCACAAATGTTAATCCTCTCATCTGGTTCAGTTGTAATCTCTCTGTCATACTTAATATTTTCCTAATATTGTCATATAGCGATGAGTCTGGTCGGCAGCCTCATTTACATGGATGTATGTATAATCTGTCAGACTGGGATGTGTAAGCTTCTTATCCGCGCCCTCCACAGCCGCCCTCAGGAGCAGAAGGTGTTTAAGAACACACTCCACAGCTCCGTGTGGTAGAAGGTGTTTCTGTCCCAGCATACAAATGGTGTTTTTCCCTTTCGGCATGTGCCCTTCTGGGTGACCTATTGTGCAGTAAATCTGGTGAAATGGGTTCTTGGGGATGAAGGCATGAGAGATTCACAGAAAGACGTCTGGCTCTTAATGGAGTTTATTGATCTGAATCTTCAGTCATATGCATTAAACTGCACGTTGAACATGCCATTGTTAATGTTATTGGTAACATTACATTGGCTGTGTTTGTTAATAGAGGTGACTGAGTGCATTGATTATTCGGTTGTTATATTATACACTACCACTATCAGTGTTCTCTCGTTCTCACCAATGCAATAGACATATTTTGTAAAATTGTAAGCGTTTTTATTATTATTTTGATCAATTTAATACATTCTTGCATTAATTTAAACATTAATTTCTTTTAAAAAAAAGACCCAGAACAGTTGTGCTTTTTAATTTTTTTTTGTAAAAACCATGCTACATTTTTGTTTTCAGGATTCTTTGATGAATATAACGTTAAAAAGGACAGCATCAATTTAATGCATACTCATAAATAAAATAATTAATTTCCTAAAAACAAAAAAAAAACATACTGACCCCAAACTTCTGAACAGTAGTATACAGTATATTGCAGGGAGGTCAATGATGCTTGTAAGGGAATTGCGATAATGATTAGAACATTTTATGATCCAAAAGAAAAGAAAATTATGTCAACATACACAAGAACAAATTACTCTTTTTGATTTGGATCTTTTCAATGAATCAGTGGATCCAGTTCACTGAATCAGTCTGAATGATTTGCTCATCAATCAGACTGATCCGATTCTCAAGTTCACTTGGGTTCATTCAGTGATCCGGTTACAGCTCACTGGATTACCATCAAACAACAGCTTAAATTTCAGTCTGTTCCTCACATAAAGCCTGTCAAATATCTTCAGAAGATATAGTGCATGAGTTGTATGAATACAATTTTTATGCAGTTTTTTTCTTCATTTTTGAAGCCTTTGTATCCATGGGAACTAATTGTATATAAAAGATTGACTAAAATTCAGGCTTTGAACGAAGTCAGGCTTTGGAACAACATGACGGTGCGTAAATGATGACAGAATTTACATTTTTGGATTAACTATTCCTTCAACACTTCTCGTGGCTTTGATTTCTCTCCCTTGAACTAAATGACCCACCAAAGGGGAAAAGCCGTCCTCTCTAAGGGATAAGAGGTTGCTTCTGGGACATGTGCATGAACAAAGGCTGATGAATAAAAACATGTATTACATGAAAGATGGATTCAAATGCGCTCTTTCAGATTTACATTTTTATAAATATAGGCCACTTTGCTTTTTGAGATGAAACGCATTTGATCATGAGCAAACATAGAGGAGCTGTAGCCTAGCAGTTAGCACATGCTGTGGTGTTCATGTGAGAAAGGCAGATTCAAATCTGGCTCTTTCTACTGTCTCTATCAGTTGCATGTAAATAAATAAAAGAAAAGAACATATACAACCAACTATATTCCATTCTAGATCTAATTGCAGCTGGTCTCTCTCCATATCCAGATGTTGCTGGTCAACTCAATAATTCTGAGCCAAATAATTCAGATCGATTTTTTTAAATGCAGCAACTGGAAAATCATCTTTGATTTAACGTCAGTTGATATAGATTTGGAATTACACAAGCTGCAGTTGTTCCCAGCAGCCGGAATTTGCCTGATTTGCCTTTAGAGTTTGTGTTTTTTCTCCATGGACCTACATCCTCTCCTGCATACTAAAGATCTGCAGTCTAATATCAACTTAATGAGCTATCAGAATCAGGCTGCAGGGAGTCATTTATTACAGCCGGCAGAGATCAGCAAGATGGAGTAGTGTGATATGTAGCAGACTTGAACTTGAAGGAGAAATGTACTACAGAGCAGCAGTGCTGCATTAACAAGACTTTATGTTTGAACGTACAGGTGACAGTTTCTCATGGATTTCTCCATTAGTATGGGGTATGTTTATCCCAAAGGGCCACTTGGAAAGTTTTTGCTTTGTTAAACCCACGTTGTAAAAAACAGTAGCAGTACAGAGCTATTTCAACTCTTACATTTAGTTTTGTTGTTGTAACGTAATATAATTAGGTTGGTTCACTGATAATTAAAACTATTTTTGACATTAAATTATAGGTTTAAATTAAGTTTAAAATCAATTAAGTTAGATGTTTTTGCATGAAGTTAATTTTTTTCTTCCACTGTATAAAACCAATCTGACCCTAGAAACTGTAGAAATGATTAACAACTGTAAAAAAGATCATAAGTTTAACTGTAAAGACTGTAAAACGCTATGGTAAAAAAAAAAAAAAACTTTAATGGTAAGTTCACTTAATATTTACAGTAAAAATGACAGTTTTTACTGTATACAGTTTATGAAAGTGAACAAGTCCATTTAAAAATTCTACTGAAAAAAAAAGAAGTTAATTTGCATTCCCAGAATTCCTTGTGGACACTGTGCATTTGATGTTTATTCTTATTCTCTTATTCTTAGTTTGGTCTTTTTTCTTAACTGTAAATTTAAGTTCAATCTGTAAATCCTAAAATATTACTGCTTTATATTTTTATGGTAAAATTATGGCAATCGCAGCTGCCTGCATGTTTTTTTTTTTACAGTAAACTTCACATTTTTTTACGAATTGCCATGAGAGTGCATTGTATAAAACAGAACAAAAAGATAAAAAATAAAGAAACATGAATTATCTAATATTTTTAACTGCTTCTTTTAATGTGCAATGATAGATTTGTAAAGGAAATCAAATGTAAAAAAAAAAAAAGTGAATTTTTGTGTGAATGACATTCGTTGCAATATATGTGCAAGTTTGCGAGTACTTCTTGTTATTTATTATATGTGTCTTTAATAATGTTAAATTATTAAGTTATGTCAAAATCTGATCACATTACTGGTTTGATGTTAATTAAGGGATTCTTGATCCATACTAAATAGCCTGTGGGGTTTTGTAAGACAAAAAAATAAAAATAAATAAATAAACAAACAATAATGGCTTAGAAACGCTGTCTTAAACATAAAGATATTAGGGAGAGCAGATATACAGGATGACTTTGTTGGTGCTTTATATCAATATTTGATTTGATGATCAAAAATTCATAAGCAATCCTTTGTGTGTGTTTCCTCTGAAGAGCTGGTGTGTAACTGCAGTGGTGAAGGAGTGTCGGACCCTGACGAGTGTGACCATGAGACGGGTCAGTGTGACTGTATGCCGGGTTACACTGGGCTGCAGTGTGAAGAGTGTGATGCGGTCGCTTCCTGGCTGCATGTGATGGTCATGATCGCTGCATCTCGTGCCTGGGCTTACAGCACGCTGAAGCAGCGCTCATGGATGAGTCATGTTCTCAGTGCGGGAACATGACCGGAGACGTTACGTTCCGTCGCCACAGTTGCTGTACCACCGCTGTACGGCCGGGGCACGTAGTCTCGGCTCCTCAGCGAAAAACTGATGTGCGTTTGCCAACTGTCATTGGCTTGTTTAGTTTACACTCGAAGGTGATTGGGCTCTCGGGCGAGATCCCAATTCGTCAGTCACGACTGTCTCCGTTCCCTCCTTCAGGGAACGAGGGTTACACAAGTAACCTAGACGTTCTTATGTGTCTTGCTATAGGAGTTAACTTGTTTGGACAGTTTGCAGATTTACAAAAGTAGACAACAAAAACAACAGAAACATTTCTTATTGTTATTTTTAGGATATATATATTATTTTTTTTTCATAAATAGAAAGATCGAAAGAACAGAATTAGAAATCTTCTGTAATGTTATAAATGTCTTTACTGTCACTTTTGATCAATTTAATGCATCCTTGTTTAATGGAAGTACTTCTTTCTTGTATATAATTTATATATTACAAAAAAGGTACTACATAGGGTATCTGCTCAGCCATTTACAAATATGTATGAAATTACAGTTTTTGGCTGGTATTTTCTTAAAAATTTTCATGCAACTTCCATTTCTTCCAGCAGCTCTGAAATAATTATTTTTAAGCCTTAAATTATGAATCAGTTTTCACTATTTCTTTAACAATTTATGTCATTTATATGTCCATTGTCCTTTTAAAACAGAAACATGGACTAAAATACTTTCTACACGATAAATCTAATTATAATTATTACACACTAACTTGATCTCTATCTTTCAAAATTGTTTAGATTAAAAATAACATTTGCTTTATTTATTAATCATTTTTAGCTTTGAGAATGTTCTCCTCAGAGGAAGATTTTAGTCAGATTTAGCTAATTTTCTCCCTAAAGTATATAAGTAAACAGATAATCAGGCAGATTAGCTCAATCCTGCATTGTTTCTCTCACTCAAAACCTTGAGGACGTATTAGTTTCCCGTTGGCATATTTCTCCTGTGCTTTAATTGTTTAGTAGGTTTACAGTGAGGCATGCTGAGTATTGCCAGTTTGAGCCTAATTAAATTACATTCCCTGCAGGGAGCAGATTGTTGTGATCCTGGCTTTGTTTTGGGACAAGGGCGCGAATTAAGCCTGAATTTTAACATATCTTTCAAGACGAATGTACAGTTTTGTTGGCTACAGTTGAGAAAATGAAGCAATATGTGAACTGCAGCATATCAGATGCTTCAGCCTCACACTATGAAGGTCATATTTTATGATCTGTTTTATACCTTCTCAAAAAGCACCCAAGCATTCGCTCTCATATATTGTCACACTGGAGAAATAGTTGATGTCTAACTATTCAGGGGGACCACCATATTTTAAATCAGTAATACAGCTTTGATGTTGTGTGATCTTTGAAATGAAGCTTCTAATAATAATTCTTATTATACTGTACTTGGAAGGTTAGAGTTTTGTGTGTGGAATCACTGGTCTGCTAAGGCCGTTATTCTAGAGCTCCTCAGGGAAATTATAACAGCCAATATGAATCCAGTGCGTATTATGAATTCTTATATTAGCATATCCTAATGGCCGTATCAAAACCGAACATGCAATGTTTTTTTGTTCTTCAGTACACTGTAAAAAATTATTGTGATTTTTTTCAGTAAGTTTCCATACTATATACGGTGAATAAATGCAATTACATTTAATGTAATTATACAGTAAAATACGGTTAAAAAACGGTTTTTGGAAGTGAAAAAGAAAAAGTCATTGTATACTTTACAGTAAAAACACGTAAATTGACACTCCCAGAATTCCCTGCATGACACTTCATATTTGATGTTTTTTTGTTGAAATAACTGTTTCTTCTTAGTTTTTTCTTATCAGTTGTGTACATTAGGGTTTTATCTTACATCTAATGTTGTTAAATTAATGTTATTGCATTATTTCAGTATCATGTGTGTTACCATGATGGTGTTAAGTGTTTGTGTGAATGAGACTGTGTACCTTCTATATAAAAGTATCACCCTCCTCAGCTCGTAGAAAAGCTGTTTTGTGATGAGCTTTGGTTCATCATGTGACTTTCTCATCACCACCAGTTTTTGGTGGTTATCAGTGCATTACAATGGATCAAAACAGATATTAGTACTTCAATATGTTGGTTTATTAATATTACATCAGTTAATGAAATACGGTATTTTATTGTGAATTTAAGTTAAGTCTGTAAAACCTAAAATGTTGCTACCATATTTTTTACGGTGAAGTTCTGGCAACCACAGCTGCCGGTATTTTACCGTAAATGTCACAGATTTTGAGTTATAATACATATCTATAGCATTTACAATTAGGGGTGCACCGATTGATCGGCTACCGATCACTATCAGCCGATAATCACGTTGGGATGATTGATCGGCGGTCTCTAAAAAGGCCGATCTCAAGCTAAAATGTTGCTACCATATTTTTTTATGGTGAAGTTCTGGCAACCACAGCTGCCGGTATTTTACCGTAAATGTCACAGATTTTTTTTTTTTTTACAGTGTAGAGATTAGCTTCCCATATTGCCCAAGTTAAGGTGCATCTACACATTTAAAATTACATTTGTGATGTACAAAATTTTTATGGACATTTCCTATAGGAGAGGATTATATTATTTTAATCTTACAGGACTGATTTAACTAGTATGGGAGCTAAATCGTCAGTTCTACATCTCCATTATTAGCACTTCATTTTACCACATTGGCTCTTGAATGGGATTATATTCCCTGTTTATAAATTTTAACATTTGTAAATGAATACTGACATTGTCCCTTTACCGTCACTTGTAGCATACTATTGCATACTTTTAAAAATAATAATAAAAAAAGTAATTATGGAAATTATATTAGAATAATTACATGTATTATATGTATTATGTAGCTATAACATTTATTACAGTTATTTTTTCAAATTTATATTAAGTGCAGCTAGCTGAACTTTAGAGTGTTTTTTGACCCACTTAAGTACAATGTAATATTTTTTGAAGGTATAAATTGAACAAAGATTATTCTAGTATAATTTACAATAAAATAAAATTTCAGTCATTCTACTTAAAAATTTAATATGCAATTCAGAGTGTTGCCGTTTCTTTGTAATTAAGCAATTTCTGAGTAAAAATTATTTCTAAACCAAGTACAACTTTATATATAATTTCATAATTACTTCTATTGAAGTATGGTTAAAGTGTACTGTTGAATGTACTGACAAACATTTATGGTAAACTAAAATATATGTTAATGTCAATATTATAGAAACTTGTGTCATGTATTAAAATCTAATTTATTAAAATGTAATTAAACATTTGTAACGACGAATTTGCAATTTACTACATTTAAAATATTAACTTTAAATGTAATACTTAATAACACATTACAGTTATAATATTATAATCATGTACTTTACATGTGCTTTAGTATATTAGTCAACACATCAAAATAAGTGTACGTGTTTAAGTAACAACAACAAAAGATTGCTAAAACATTATGATTTCATATGTGCTTTAAAGTAAAACTTTTAATTTGACATTATTTCAAAAAGGAAACTTAAGTCTGGAATGGACAAATACACAAGCAGTACAAAGTCTCACTCCAGTAGCGCTGCTCAGCCAATCAGATTAAGGGACTGGAATATACTGTTCTATAAAAACCCCAAATCAGTCACCAATTAGCATACATTGCATACCAAAAATATAGAGTGTTGTGTGATTTAAGTCAGTAAAGTATGATGCAAGTGAAGGTTTGCACAGCATCAGTTGCTTAGAAACCAGATCTTTCATGTATTCTTCCCCCTTTAGGAAAACATCGAAGTCTTTCACTTTGAAAGCATCAGGCGAGGTTTAGAGCAGCCCAGTTCCACGGTTGTCATGGATGTGAAGGATGCAGGCAGGAGAATGATGCTGGCATCTCCATGGCAGCAGAGAGAGAGCGAGGGAAGGGGGGTCCAGTCGTTGTGTAACACTGACCTAGTTAATATGCAGCTGATCTGCCCCAGGGTCTCTGAAACATTAATGAGCTTTCTGCTACAGCAGCCTGCTCAACGCAGTTAGTCTCTCTGATAACACACTCGTACACACACATACACAACCAATCCAAATGATTAAGGAAGCCCCTGGTGATGGTATTATGATATATTAAGTGTCAAGCCGGCAGTGTTGGAGTGCTAAAAACTGGCTGTGCTGCCTGATGCTGGCCCATTTTTGCTTTTATTTGATCAAACGACATTTTAGTGTGTGGATTATAGGGGTTACAAATGAAACAAGCACAGTCACTCATGAGTAATTAAATAATTTTAATTAATTCAGTTTTATATTAATTCCTCAATCTCCAATTATTAAATTCAGTTTCATTTTTCATTAATTCACAATGTGATCCTAATTAAACATTACTTTAAATGTCATGTATATTATAATGAAATAAGTATTAAATAAGTATTTTAACTTATAATTTTAACTTGTAATTTTTTTTAATGTTTTTGAAAGAAGTAACTTACAGTATGTTTACCCATGCTTCATTTATTTGATCACAAATACAGAAGGAAATGTGATATTGTGAAATATTATTACAATTTAAAATGACTCTTTTCTATGTTAATATATTGTATAATGTAATTTATTCCTGTGATGCAAAGCTGAATTTTCAGCATCATTACTCCAGTCTTCAGTGTCACATGATCCTTCAGAAATCATTCTAATATGCTGCTCAAGAAACATTTATTACTATTATCAATGTTGAAAACAGATGTGCTGCTTTTCCCCCCCTCAGAATTGTTTAATAAATAGAAAGTTGAAAATAGAAAATTGAGGCTGTGGGAATACCCATAATTCCTTGCACTTGAATAATTTTAGCATGTACCTCAATTTATTTCACATGCAGTAGTATTTTAATTTATTTTGATTATTATTATAGCTAATATTTTAATATGCTAATATTTTGTTATTTAATTTAATTTCAACGCTTGAAAATGTTTAATGTGAAATGTGCCGTGAGTCTTGAGTGACAGAGTATCATATTACAAATGATCTGTCAATACCATCATGCCATGCTCACACAGCTTAGATGGTGCTAATTACTAGACAGGTTTATTTCTGGTATTACAGGTATTTTCACTTATATTATGACAACAAATAACTGATATCCTTTGCCAGCCTGGATTTTTAATAGCCTGCTTTAAAAATGTGTTTTAAGCCGCATTTACCAGTTTTTCCTAATACACAGTGCTGTGTTTCTATCCGTACGCTTGGCTTTTTTAATAAGGCTAAATGTATTGCTCTGAAATGGGGGTGGATGCATTTAGATAAGCATCTTGATGCTAACAGCTATAAAACGCCGCCCTGTTGGGTGTTTACACAAATGCTAAATGTGCCACCCTAATGAATGGTTCTGTTCAACAGCTGGCTTTAGAGACACACAGACGACGGCTCTGTCTGCTAATGAATGTCAATGCAAGGGAAGGCCGTCAGACAGGGTGTGATTGATCATTATCTGACCTTGATAATCACTCTGATTGTGTGTGTGTGTGTGTGTGTGTATGTGTTTGGGAAACAGGCATCTTTATATGCTCTCACTGACTCATCTTTTGAGTCCAGTGTTTTTAGGAAGGGCAGATGTTTGTGTTTTGCATCTGCCACAAGAACATTTTCTCTGGTTGCATTAAAGTGTTAACAGGCGGCCTTTTTCTCTGTTTCTTGATCTCCTTTGCTCTTTCTCTGGAGATTGTGATTGATAGGTCATATATGTCACACCTCACTCTCATTCCCCAGAATGCTCTGGGAACCGAACCGTCGCCATGGCAACCTGTCTATTGGCCCGTGCACATCCACATACAGTATACACACACACTCACCCACACGCTCTGCCACAGCAAGTGCAAATGTATCTACTAACATCCCACTAATGTTAAAAGGATGTGTTAGGTAACAATGCCGAGTTTTTTTTTTTCTTTCTTTTAACATATATCTATGGTGGCAGCACACATTAGAATGTGTTAGGAGGTGTTACACCATTTCCAGTGAATGGAAACTACAGCAACCAACTTGATATGGATTTTAATCAGAGTAGATGCCATATTCAAGATATAAGATATGATATATTGCATTTAAGATATGATATATTCATTCATTCAGTTAGATGACAATTATTCATTATTTTGTTGACAATTACGCACATTTTCCCCTTTAAGTTTTAGTATATAGGGAAAATAGTATATAAGAATATATGAAAATCATCCTGATAATTTTTTATTAAAGTCAGCATTAAATTATTGTACAGCAAATAAGAAATACATATATCCTGATGAATATTTATATTAAATTATATTTACAATTATATTTAAGCAAAATGTTAACTTTTTAAATGTTAAGATTTTTTATAATGCACAGTAGGCTACTGTGAATCAGGCTTAAATGTCATGAAATATAACTATTATAATATAATTATGTAGATGTTATATTCATATTGATGCATGTGTATATATGTGTCTGTGTGTTGTAAAATATATGTATGTGCCTTATATTTATTTATTTTATTGTATTATGTAAATAGTGTGTGTATATAAAGAGTATATATATTTGAAAAACATTTTTACACTGTGACATTATTTTTTACACAAATTGAAAGATACAGTACAACATATTGGACACACTGTACATCTGTTTCTCACTAGCTCATTTTCACTTGCATCATATTAAAGGGGTCCTATTATGCTCTTTTACAAAGTCTTGATTTTGTTTTGGGGGTGTATGGACAAATTCACACAAAAATTGTAAAAATGCCGTCTTGGTAAGTATCCTATAGCAGACGTAGCCGGCTGAACGTACTGGATCAGTGCATTCTCTTAAAGTGACAGCACTTTCTTAATATTAATCAAACAGCAACAACAAAGAAATCACTCACTGCTTTTGATTGAATAGCTTTTGTAGCTTTAATAAAGATTAATCTTTAATCTATATAGTCATATGCAATGCTGTTTTACATTTCATTACTTTATTCAATTTCTGTAGGCGGTCTCGCACCAGACGAGAAGCGCAGCATCGCGCCACATCTTTAAAATTCAAATACATTATTTTCTATGAGTGTAGGCACACCGACGGCGTCTGTCCGCGGTGCCGAGCTACGTCGTGTTATACTTGTAAGAATTGTTCTAGACATGCCGAAAATTTGCCGCTACAGCACAGCAGCTCTTCTTCTTGGTTTTCTCTGATGCACTAACTCTGCAGCTATCTTCTCTGACTAAGATCTAGTCAAAATAGGGTGTAGCACTCTTTTTTTCCCCTCTGTCTCTCTTTCTGTTTTTTTCCCACTCCCCTGCTTCCTCTAGGCCAGTAATGCATAATTTACGATGTGTGTCTGTATTTATTCATTCAGATTACAGACTGTGTGAGTGTATGAAGGTGCAGAGCAGGTGTGATTCTTCAATGCATTGCAGGAAGCATCTGTGCAAATATATATATATATATATATATATATATATTAGGGGTGGAACGGTTCGCGGAAAAAAATCGAACCGTACGGTTCTGCACAAACCAAACCATACCAAAACCATGACTCTAACCGTGATACAAACCGAACCATGAGTAAGTTGAACCGTTCCACCCCTAATATATATATATATATAATATATATAGCCTAGCTTTATTATGTTTTTCTCCGCTCGCAGAAGCGCTGCAGGTGCATGATGTGATATGATCATGTGAATCCTCATGTTCTGTTGTTTGCTGCTTTTTGCGCATGTAAAATTAATCCCCGGGAAACAAATGTTAGTATTTTTAACGAGTCACAGACACGTATCCTTTCTAATTTAATTAAATTCTAATTTAAAATAATCTTGCCGGTTAACAATCGGTTAACGAGTGTCGGTTGTCGGTTAGGAAAAATAACCGAAATGAACATCCCTAGTGCGAAACTCAAGTGTCACAATTTCCATAAGTTATATCGACAACTCGCCTGTAAATGTGGGTGGATGATGATGACGATAACATTGATGTTGTTGATCCTGTCCCTATTTTAAGAGCCATTTATTGGCATTATTTTGACAATTTACATCTTCCCTTTAAATGTCATTAAAGTATTTAATAAATGAATTATTAATGTATGTTTGTATTTCATTTATATTTCTTAAGGCATCAAACTAACTGCCCATTGGAAAAAAAAAACCATCCCCCATGATGCTTTGTTTCTTTCTCCCTCTTTCAAAATCTTCTTACTTCCTCTCAAATCTCCTCTTTCTTTTGTGCTTCATCCATGGGCTCTTTTATCGCTGCTGTTGTTGTTTTTCTGGGGTCCCCAGCGTTGAGCTCCTGTCAGCATGGCCGAGCGCTTTAAGCTTGTCCCACGGGTGTCATCATCTGCCCCTCTCTCATCTATCACTCGCTCTACACACACACAAGAACCAATCACACAACCCCTGGAAACGCCACCTCACCTTAACCTTCACCCCAGACCTGACGCAACAGCCCTGGGGTGTGAGAGTGTGTGTGTGATTGGGGGATATGGAGGCGTGTTTATGTGTTTGGGGAATAGACTAATGACTGTTTTACAAGAGTGAGGACTAAAGCATCCATTAAATGACATCATAATCAGCAAAATTACTAAATGAAAGGGTGATAAGCATAAGGGGTCATTAGTGGACTTGCGAAGGCAAGCATCCCTATTGCTGTTGCTTAAACATAGTGTTTGGGATTTTATCTCAATGGTAGTTTCTCTGTGGGCGCAGAAGCCACTGGAAGTACAGTTTGAAATCTGCCATCTTTGCTAATGGATGCTCAGTTCTGGCCAATCACATGAGCTGCAATTGCCATGTGACACTTCAGAAAATGTAAAAATACTGTATAATTAGTGGTTGTGTGATTTTGGTTCTACATAAATAGACGAATTGTAAGGTTATTATTCTCTGTCGATCTTTTTTTCTTCTGGGTGTCTGATCCCTGTTGACAAATCCAGCATATGCTGGTTGGGTATGTATTGAGCTGGTTATGCTGGTCTTGAGCTGGTTCTAAGCTGGTCCTGAGCAACTAGCTCCTTCTCAGGACCAGCTCATAACCGGCTTAAACCAGCTCAAACCAGCTGTCATGCTTCAAAACATACCTAACCAGCATATGCTGTTTTTTTCAACAGGAGTTTACTCTGTTGGTTGGTTCTGTGATTTCCTACATATGTAGCACTTCCAACAGCTTATGTAGTTTCAGTAGTCAGACTGCTGTTATTATGGGTTGTCCTGAGCAACTAGCTCCTTCTCAGGACCAGCTCATAACCGGCTTAAACCAGCTCAGACCAGCTGTCATGCTTCAAAACATACCTAACCAGCATATGCTGTTTTTTTCAACAGGAGTTTACTCTGTTGGTTGGTTCTGTGATTTCCTACATATGTAGCACTTCCAACAGCTTATGTAGTTTCAGTAGTCAGACTGCTGTTATTATGGGTTGACAACTTTACAGGCACATTGAGATTAAACACAGTTTGAGTGTGTGTGTGTGTGTGTGTGTGTGTGTGAGTGAGAGAGAGATGCAGAGGGATTCCTGGAATCCGGTCTGAAGCAGCAGATGGTTTTCAAATGTGGTCTGGGCCACAGGTCCCTCATGTGTGCCCACATGTAGAGATGGTGGAATTAAAAAATGAAAGGTCTACAGTGCTTTAAAGTGTGCATGACTGCATTTTAAACCAGGATTGTTAGCTGTCTAGGGCAAAGCCATGTGTGTGATCAGATACCACAGGAACTGGATGCACAAAGAGGACACAAAATTTCCAGGCTGCCAGTGTCATAAATGTTGTCAAGCTGTGATTTAGTGTTTTTTTCATGTGTGTTTTCTGTGTTTCTCTCTTGCAGCTCAGGGCTGTGTAAGTGCAAGACAGGTGTATACGGGCCCAAGTGTGACGACTGCCACCCTGGATTCTTTCACTTCAGCAGCACAGGATGCCAACCGTGCCAATGCAACAACCACTCTACCTACTGCCACCCTCAGTCAGGTCAGTCCAGCACACGTTCAGCATAATTTAAAGGGGTCTTGACGTGAGAAACCAAATTTCCCTTGATCTTTTGATACAGAAGAGGTCTTTGTATGCTTAATAAATCCTGCAAGTTTAATAACTTAAAGGGATAGTTCACCCAAAAATGAAAATTCTGTCATTAATTACTCACCCTCATGTCGTTCCAAACCTGTCAGACTTTTGTGCATCTTCAGAACACAAATTAAAATGTTTTTGATTAAATCCGAGACCTCTCTGACCCTCCATAGATAGCAAGGGAACTACCACGATCAAGGCACAGAAACGTAGCAAGGACATCAGTAAAATAGTCCATGTGACATCAGGGGTTCAACCGTAATTTTACGAAGCTACGAGAATACTTTTTGTGTGCAAAGAAAACAAAAATAACGGCTTTATTCAACTATTTTTCCCCTCCTCATCCTGTCTGCAGCGGTGCGCCGCCATTGTGAAAAGAGTATCACGACGCATGTGCTTGGTCCACTTCATGTAAACGACGCATACGCGGGCTGACGCATGTACGTATTACGTAAGCAGCAGCGCCATGCGCATGCATTGTTTACATGAAGCGAAAGCAAGTGCATGCGTCGTGGTACTCTCCACAATGGCGGCACACGGCTGCAGACAGGATGAGGAGAAGAAGAGTTGTTGAATAAAGCCGTTATTTTTGTTTTCTTTGCGCACGAAAAGTATTCTCGTAGCTTCGTAAAATTACGGTTGAACCCCTGATGTCACATGGACTATTTTACCGATGTCCTTGCTATGTTTCTGGACTTGGGAACATTGCAGTTGTGTTTCTGTCTATGGAGGGTCTGAGAGCTCTCGGATTTAATCAAAAATATCTTAATGTGTGTTCCGAAGATGAACGAAGGTCTTACAGGTTTGGAACGAAATGAGGGTGAGTAATTAATGACAGAATTAAAATTTTTGGGTGAACTAACCCTTTCAAATGTCCTCATCATCAATAAAAAGCATTATTTAATAACCCTCAGAAAACAGCTCGTTTTAAATTCAAGAATATTATGATACTTTTGTTTTGGAATGACATGAATAAAAGTACAATTTCTTTTTTTTCTGTTCCTTTAAAATGATATCTCCAGATTTGAGATTGACTCACCTAGAGCGATTCATCACAACATCCTCCACACTTCCCTCTCTTTTTCTCTCTTCTTCCCTGTATCCTAGGCAACCTGGACTTAATTAACCTCAATTTGAATCAGGACCAAAAAGCCCTATCAACATAATGCTCATGCTGGTGTGTGTGTGTGTGTGTGTGTGTGCTAATTTGTTAAGCAAACCTGCTGACATCTGAGAAGTGTAGGCGTGTTTACCTTAAATCATTTCACCCGGGCCTCAGTCTACTAAAGTCACAGACGTGTTTGTCAACTGCTTGTTCAAGTGCATGTGCGCGTGTGTGTGTCTAGGAACCCATCTGTCTCTGTCTTTCCCTCTCTGCAGTGTGTGTGTGCAGATGGTAGCTGGTAACCTTTCCTCGATGCGGAGAGCCACAGTCAGATTTACAGCCCTCCTCAGTCATAAAACCCAATCAGCATCTCCAGAGACTGCTTACAGTTCATAGACTCACAGCCGCCCTGCAGCATAATACCACACACACACACACACACACACACACACGAGACAGGCAGTAACTCACAGAGCCAAAACAATAGTGCGCAAAGTACACAAAGGCTTTTGGCCAGTTAGATTGCGTTGTCATTGTCCACGCAAAACTCCTACTGGAAAACTGTAACTTACAGCTTCAAATGTGATAAAGCCCAAACCAAATGCAGTGCTTTCATGTAATTGTAACAAAGAAGAAAAATTTAAGCTCTGAAATTAAGAGTGAACATAATTAAACCATAGGCAAAATCTCTCCAAAATGACAAAGATATACAGACACAAGATTGCATATTTTCATCAACCACAATATGTATCATACATGTACAAAATATGTACTATTAAGGTACTAATACGCACACTTTTTTCTCTAATACTTTTAGGCTTTCATTAACATTTATAAACATTATTATAATATTAAGTACATAATGCTTAATATTTTCTGTTAATTTCAATTAATATACTTGAAATTACATGCAACTTTGATTTATAGTATAATATAATTTTTTAATATAAAAATAAACTGATTACCTGTTAACAGATTAGCTACACGTGTGCGTGTGTGTGTGTGTGTGTGTGTGTGTATATAATGTATAGTTTTAAAATTCTAATTAAATAGTGGAATATTTAACATAGCTTTAAACAATTATGACTAATTAACTAGTTGCCAAACTGATTTATCTAAATTTATGCTGTGCTAGTTGTGCTTAAGTTATGAAGTGTCATGAATGAAAAAGGTCAGAAGCTAGTGTTATTTTAGTTTTATTATATACCACTATCCTATTTATTAGTGCTTTAAATTATCCTTTATTTTTAGATTTTAAGTTTTCATTTTAATTTTAGTTAATTATGTGTTTTATCATTTATTTTTTTTATATTTCTATTTAGATTTATTTTTTTACTTATTCTACTTTTAATTTTAGTACTTCAACTGAATATAAATGAATATTTATATTTTATTTTAATCTTAATTTCAATGAACAAAAATAAAATTAATAGTTTTTGTCAACATTAACAGCACTGACAGAAACTGTGGCCTTTGTTTTATATCTCTCCACTTGAAAACCCTGATCTTGAATGTTAACTAGAGCTCCAGAACAGCATTTCTTAGATTGGGGCTTAAATCATCAAGAAATTACCTAGTGCCATTTAAGACCGAGAGCACTTTAAACATAAGCTTTAAACTGGTGATAGGTTCAAGGCTCACTTTAGCACAGTTCAAGGCTCACTGTGCTAAACTAGCCCTTACCTTATATAATGATTTACATAAGATTCTCAGGAAGTCTGATGTTCAGTCAGAACTATTGCTAATGATCAGTTGTTCTGTATATTCTCATTCTCTTCCTCAGGTATTTGTTTGGACTGTCAGGACAAGACTCAGGGCCACAACTGTGAGGAGTGTCTGCCCAACTTCTACCGGCGTCATGGTGAGGGGTCCGTGGACACCTGTCTGCCTTGTCCCTGTTCCTCCGAGAGCTCCAGCAGCAGCTGCCATCTCGGTGAGTCTGCATCTCTGTGACACGCTGACAGGGGTCAGAGCAGCTTCTGCGCTCAGCACATGATGTCCTGAAAGTGACTGGGAATTATTCAGCAGGGCAGAACAATAGTAGGCACAGAAAGTTCGATTTTGATGTGAGATGTGATAACAAACATTTTTCCTTTTTGCATGACATGCACTGATGGATCATGTACAAGAGGACCAGGACATTTACATTTCCGGTCAAAAGTCTGGAATAATTAGGATCTTTTTATGTTTTTGTCATTCATACACAACCTGGTATTTAATCTTTGTCACAGCTAAAAATTTGTATGGTACTGAAGAGCCAATCAGCGGCTTTGTTTCCATCTCAGCTGCCTTTCCATTGGATGCACTTGCACAGCAACAGCTATGGTGATGTGGCTTTGGGTTGTCATTTTACATTTACGGTCACTGGAGCCTGAGGAGGAAAGTCAATGAGCCAGCGTGAGGAAGAGAGAGAGAAAGGGCACTGAAAGTTCAGAACTCTTATATAAGTGTACTCCCTCAGTATTATTTATATATTTATAGGCCAAATATGTAATGCATAATGTACAGTCAACCGATCATTATATTTGTACTGATAGTGATCGTCAGACTGTACATTATGCCAGCTATTTCTACTTAACAATCCAAGAAATAAATATATATAATGTGGACATGAAATATTTATTTGAGTTTAATATTGTCTTATAAAGGAGAGAGATGGAAAATGCAAGAGAGTGGAAGATGAGGGAGCTGAAGCAGTACAGAAGTCAACAGCGTGTCAACAGGCCCACAGCTGTCTTTCACTGTCCACAAAAGATGGTTCATTTTAAGTTTTCATTTTGTGGAGTGGTGTAATAGTTAAAGATTTGGGCTAATGACTGAAAGGTTGTAGATTTAAATCCTGCAAGACTCACCAATCCACCATTGTGCTCTTGAGCTGAATGATTGAACCCAGGTTACTCCTATAAGGGTACTTGAAATTTCCATCGATCTGCTAAGTTACTACCTATTAAGCTGGGTATCCACCAAAACGCTCAGAGAAAAATTGTGCAAATATTTAAATAAAATAATTTAATAAATAATTAATTAATACACATAATTTAAATACAATTATTTAACAATAAATCAATCAAATCTTTAATGTAATAGTTATAAATATAATCATTAATTAATAGAATATTTATAATAAATAAATAACTTGATAAATACTAATAAATAATTTAATAATTTGAAAATAATTGATTATATAAAATAATTGATTAATATAATACTGACAAATAAATAAAAGTGATAAAATAAAAACAAAAATAAAATACAAAATAATAAAATAAGCTAAAATATAGAATTTGACATCAGTACTGCTTAATTTTGCTTTTTAAAGAGGTTGAAAATCATGAGAATAATTTTAAAAAAAAATTTTCCATTTTTTTCAGTTTTATGTGTCTCTTCAGGTTTATACATCTAACAGTACTTTTTACTGGTTAGAAAATACCATATAGTAAGATATGCACACTGGAAAAATTACAGACAGACAGACAGACAGACAGATAGATAGATAGATAGATAGATACAGAAATGTCCCACCGAACTTCCTGTTTTAACAGGAAATACCTCAACACAGGTAGGAAAACTGATGTCAAGCCATTTCTTGGGGTCTTTCATGGTTACAAAACCCTCAAAACACTCAAAAAGAGCAAAAATTCTAGGCCAAATGTGTGTGTGTGCATTTCTAAACTCTTGAGTCGTCTCCCCTGGTGATGCTGAAGGGGGTGAAGCCTCGTCTGTTGGCATCACACTGTCTGTAGCTGGAGCATGAGGCTGGCACAGGCACGGCCCACGAGATCTCATGGCAGGAACGGGAGGAGTGCTGAAATGAATGCCTCTGCCGTCTGGCCGCTTCCTTCTGTCACTGGCCGGCAGTTTGTCTCCGTCTCGTGTCACAGGCTGTGGCAGCGAGGGGGTCAGTGTGGGGGGAGATCTGCTTCAGGGAGGGGTTGCCCTGGCAACAGCGGCCATTGAGGAAACTGATCAGCGGTGTCATGAATATTGAAACTGCAGAAGCTTGCATTACTGCATGATGTTTCTGCTAGCAGGCGGCTGTAGTTCAGTCAGGGAGTGCTGCAGCAGTCAGGCAGGTCAGGATGTTAATCTAGCACAGTCATTCACACATCCTGCTAACTGGCTTTTTTTCCAATCATGAATATTTCATTGATGACACCGGTTGTGTGTGTGTGTGGGCCAGTGCTGAACACACTTAACTTAAGAGTCTTAAGGATGGCTCCTCCTTCTGATTCCACTTACAGGCACATCACGGCAATACCATGGTTTCTGGGTATGGCACTGTGGTAATACCTTGGCATTTTTAAGTATCTTGGAGTACCAGTGTTTCCATCTACATATATATATATATATATAAGGTTTAAATAAGTAAATTAAAAAGAGACCACTTCATCATGTCATTTTATTCTGCACTTTTGTAGAATATGGTGTCAGGCTTGAAATTTGGTGCTATGGCGCCACCTAGTTGTGTGAGTTGGAACTACAAGTTGTCCCTAAAAATATTTTACACAGGTTACTTAAAAAAAAAACACGTGTAAGATGCTAAAGAGTACTGTGTATATGTGTGTGTGTGTGTGTGTGTGTATATATATATATTATTATTATAATTTTTTTGTACAAATAATAACTTAAAAAGGGGTTGACTGACGATTTTTTATTATTACATCAACCCCATTCAAAGACCATCGTGACAATAATTCAGTTAATAATTCAAACATAATACTGTTCACCATAACAAATGCCAAAAGTTCAGCAAGAATAACAATATACTAGTAATACACTAGTGTGTTTAGAAGAAAAATCTAGAAAGAATATGGTTGTTATCTTATACTTCTTTTTTTTTCATGTTGATAAAACCTTAATTTGTTTGCTATGTTTAAATTAATAAATGTTCATGTTTACTTAAATGTGGTTACAGTTCGACATGTTCTTCTACAACTAAAATTGTCAATTAAAATGTTATTTTCATTTACTTAAATTTTAGTCAGAGTGAAATGGAATACATTAATGAATATGACATGACAAATAAGACTAAATAAAAAGGACTTTTTTTTTTTTAGCAAAAGACAAAAACAAACAAAAACCATGTGAATAGATTGTATGAAGTCAGTTCCCTTCAACTTCACACAGGTGTCTTACAAAATATATATCTTGTTGCATTATGTAATGCATTCATACATTTTCAAGTATGTATAAATAAATAAATTTCTATTTATAAAATAAATTAGAATAAAAATAAATAAATAAATTTAAAAAAACTATCCAAATACCTTTTTGGCCCACTGTACATTAAAATGAATCCAGGATTAGAAAGGGATCTGAAGGAATCTGTGCATGAGGAAACTAAAATATTACTGTATAATGTAACTCTAGTTTTTGATCAGATCTGTTCAACTGCATTTACAGATTCCAGTGGACGACCTGTATGTGACCAATGTAAGCCTGGCTTCTCCGGCCCGACATGCAACGTGTGCACAGACGGTTTATTTAAATCCTCAGGCGTGTGTGTGCCCTGCGACTGTAATGGGAACGCCGACCCTCGCTCCATGCCACAAATCTGCCACCCTGAGACTGGCCACTGCCACCGCTGCATCAACCACACAGCGGGAGCACACTGTGAGATCTGCACTCGTGGATACACGGGGGACGCCCGCTACCACAACTGCACCCTGAGAGGTAGGCCTACTGTGGAAGCATACACTACTGCTCAGACGTTTGGATTGCTTTAAATGTTTTTGATCATATCTTACGCTTACCAAGTCTGCATTTATTTGATCAAAATACAATTAAAATAGTAATATTGTAAAATATGATTACAATTTAAAATAACTGTTTTATATCTTAATATATTTTTAAACAGGGTGTCCGCGGGTCCTTAAAAAGTCTTAAATAACGTTTTCCTAATATAAGGCCTTAAAAAGTCTTAAAATGTCTTAAATTCGGATTCGATGGGTCTTAAATATTTTTGGTCTCATTACCGCTAAAATATCTTCAGTCTGACGGACCTAATGACTGTTTACAACATGGTTTACAATCATTGGATTGGACAGACCAAAGGTTATTATTAATCATTATTGGTGCTCAGTTATTAATTATGCTTCTTATTATTATCAATGTTGAAAACATGCTGCTTAATATTCTTGTGGAAACTGTCATTATTTTTTTCAGGATTCTTTGATGAATAGAAAGTTCAACATACATCTTTTGTAACACTATAAATGTTTTTACTCAAATCAATTGGATGCATCATTGCTGAAAATATTATTATTATTGTTGTATTGTGTGTGTGTGTGTGTGTGTGTGTGTGTGTGTGTGTGTGTATCAGGAAATCATCATATTAAAATGATTTCTGAAGGATCATGTGACACTGAAGACTTGAAGTAATGATGCTGACAATTCAGCATTGCATCACATGAATAAATTACATTTGAAAATATGTTAAAATAGAAAACACTTATTTTAAATTGTAATAATATTATGATAATTAATAATATTACTGTATTTTTGATCAAATATGTAGCCTTTAATTAAAAAAAAGATATATATCTTTTTTTTAATTAAAGGCTACATATTTGATCAAAAATACAGTAATATTATTAATTATCAAAATATATATATATATTTCCAAATATTTTAGTGCACATAAAAATGTTCCTTGACATGTTGCACATGAGTGTTTGACATGTGACATACCGCAATTTCTGTCCATCTAAAATTACCAATTATTTTTAACAGACACTCATATGATATCATGAAACTTGCAAACGTTTGCAAGTCCTGTGATTCTTTCTTCCTCAAAAGTGGTATCTTGCAGCCAGTTTCAGGCAGACTGGTAAAACTGTCCAGCCAGATTCCCTGAAACTGCAAGTCCGAATGGAGGATTTTAGCAAGTGCTCACTGTTTTGTGTGCAATATTTATCAGGTGGACATTAAATAGACAGTGGGAGTGTGACATGATCCCACTGATGAAAAAGCATGTGTCACTGCAGTAACTCATGTAATGAAGTCACGTCAAAGATATGCGGGTGCATTTGTTGCAGAAGTGGTTGCTAGGATCCCATCACATGAGTCATGAATAATGAATGCAAGTTTGATGTAGTCTGGATCATTTTTAATGATTTTATTATACCGTTCACACTTTTACCTTAACTAAGGATAAGGATCCTTGAGGCGGATGTTTATGGTCAGTGTAGACTTCCTGGGCACTCTATGCTTTTGACAATGCCGTATTTAAAGTATTATAACATTAGATATTAGATTAACTTTAGGGTAGATGACAAATGAACATGGACATACAGATGACGAGGTTTGACGTTAAATGTATATATTTGCATTTTTCTTCTACTCTTTTGACAGATTTGAACAGTTAGACACCCATATGCTGAATCAACACAAATCAGCAAAGTTTTAACGTCTTTAATGCTTGTTAATGCATTGATGTTTTCCGTCATGTGGAGGCATCAGACCACAGTACTGAAAATATGAATAAAGGTCATGTTAGTTCAAAGTAGCTCCACGTCAAATATTACAAATGTGATTAATAGTGGGGGGGTAAAACTTGACATGCTTGACGTGTCTTATCTGCTTCCTGTTGGGGGTGCCTTTTTAAATTTTTTTCCTCTAAATTTAGCTTATTTTGAAATAGATTTTGTGAGTCACATGATGCAATAATTGATTTCAAAATAGTAAATCCATTTTTATGGAAATGCATAGTACTTTCTTGAAATAGATCCTAATAACAGAATTTAAAAATAATTGCATTTTATCCAGATTTTCATCATACAAACAGCCACACCACAGAGCAGTTTCCTTTTTTTTTTTTTTTCTTTTTTTTTTTTTTCAGTTTACTTCCTAGCGACAAATCTAGTGGCTTCTTGGACAAACCTTTTTAGTTTCTGAGACTCTCCAGTACTGCCGCGCGGGTTCTTGCTTTCCCAGCATGCACACACCTCTTTAGCCCCGTTCACGCTGCCAGCGACTTTTTCGCTGTATGTCGCTAGACTCTGTGCTGTGAAGATGCTTGTGGGCGTTCCTACTGCTGTCGCTCTAATGTTATTGGTAGACTGCACGTCTGGACATATAAAATGCAATCACAAACTATATATATATATATTGCCGGTAAAACTAAGATATCATTCTAATATGACTAGGAATTAGACTTAAAAGAAATAAAAGTACCACTCTGCTGTTATCCAGATTTTCATCATACAAACAGCCACACCACAGAGCAGTTTCCTTTTTTTTTTTTTTTCTTTTCTTTTTTTTTCAGTTTACTGGAAAAAATTTAATGGGTATTTTTGTTTATGGTCAACACCTGCATTCTTTGCTGTATAAAGGATGAAAATATACAAGAAAAAATTGGATCTACATATTAAAAAATGTCATGTCAACATTGTTTTATTCACATATCTTCATCACACATCCATATATTCAGTGGTGACCAAAATGATTAGAACACTACTATTTTCAGCAGCTAAAAAATGCTTTTAAGTCATTTATTTCTGTCTTTTGCTGTAGTGTGTCAGTAGGAAATATCAGTTTACATTTCCAAACATTCGCTTTGCCATTAATTGTAATAATCCAGTGAGATTTTTGTTTGCACAACAGCCAGTGATCCACATAGAGATCTGGGGGGTATTCCAGAAAGCAGGTTTTGTGACATACCCAGGTATGTTTGAGGATAAGCGAGCGGATAACCTCAGCATTCGGTTCCAAAATCGGAGGTAACTTTCAGGGCATGTAACTAAGTAGCCATAGCAACTTGCTCTGTGAAGATAACCTGCTCCGGAGCAGGTTATGTTCCAGGGTTAGTTCACTTCAGCGCTATCAGCGCACACGTGATCTACTGACGAGCCTTCAGTGGGCGTGACAGATTGCGCACAATATTATATATTTTTACAATAAAGTTATGCAATATAGCCTACTATACAGGTGCATCTCAATAAATTAGAATATCGTGGAAAAGTTCATTTATTTCAGTAATTCAACTCAAATTGTGAAACTCGTGTATTAAATAAATTCAATGCACACAGACTGAAGTAGTTTAAGTCTTTGGTTCTTTTAATTGTGATGATTTTGGCACACATTTAACAAAAACCCACCAATTCACTATCTCAACAAATTAGAACCAAGTCAAGTCAAGTCTGCTTTATTGTCAATCCGGAGTTGGACTTCAACTTCAAGTTGAAGTTGAAAGTTGCTGGACTTCAAGTTGCTTGAAGTCCAGTGTTAAGTTTCCACAGTCTGTGATGATTTGGCGTGCAATGTCATCTGCTGGTGTTGGTCCATTGTGTTTTTTGAAAACCAACGTCACAGTTGATTCAGTGGCATATCACAGTCCTGTGGTTTGTGGTATTAAGAAATCCCTACATAATATAGTTATGTAATATAGCCTACTATATATATATATATATAGTTGTATGATATGTTAATTATAAAGCGTTAATATAAGTAATAAATAAGGTAATATTATTCTAATATGATATTGTTATATTTATTTTATTGGCATAGCCTATATAACAGTCATCTGTATAAATTATAAAACACTATTATGACAAAGTAATGTTTAATTTATTATATTATATATATTTATTACATTCTATATTATCATCTCACACATGGATCGGCATTTTCAATAATGTATTTCTATAATAAAAATACATATCTGATATGACTTAATATATAATTAGTATCAAACAAACTATATAATTCTTATTCTCAAGGATTGTAGATTAAACGGAAAAAAAAGAAAAATGATAGCACAACCATCAATTAGGTGGCGATATGCACTAAGCATGTAAATGACCATTGAACAAAAGAAGAAGAAAGAAATAGCATGGCGCACTTTTTCTTAGCGTCCGTTTCCATAGTGACTCATCGATTCATCGCTCTGTTGAGTGTCTTGAGTCTTAACCAGGAATATACTATAGGGTGAATTAAGGGTGATTGGGACAGTTTTTGAATTTCCGACATGAGCAAGGTTTCTTGCCATAAATTAAAAACATCAGCCGAACACATGATATATTTCTGTAATACTGAAGATGTTAACTACCCATTTGAGGAGGAAACAATGTTATATTATAATGAAAGGATGTGTGACGTACACTTTTCTGTAAACTGAGCCAAAAAAAATTTTTTGGTAATATTTGGGTGATTGGGACACCTAACCCATTTTTGGAACCACATACCTCGAGTAAGCAAGGTTTTGGGTTAATCAACCGAAAGTTCAGGGTTTAGCAGATGGTAAGTTAACTGTGCTTTCTGGAATACACCCCTGATCTCACCATCATCCAGTCTGTCTGGAAAGACATGAACAAACTGAGACAGACTAAATCCAGAAGAACTCTGTCAATGTCTCCAAGATGCTTCAAGAGACCTACCTGCAAAGCTACCTGAAAAACTATGTGCAAGTGCACCTATAGGGCAAAAGCTGCTTTAAACGCAAAGGATGGTCACACTCACACCAAATGTTGATTTAATTTAGTTAATAGAAGTTAATTGATAAAGAAAATCTATTTATGACTTTAATTTTGACAGCATCCTCGTTTTACCGCATTTTTTACACAAGTGCCTAAAACTTTTAACAGTGATGGAGCTTTACAGGTAGGTTTCTTGAAGCATCTTGGAGACGTTGCCACAGTTATTCTGGATTTAGTCTGTCTCAGTTTGTTCATGTCTTTCCAGACAGACTGGATGATGATGAGATCAGATCTCTATGTGGATCACTGGCTGTTGTGCAAACAAAAATCTCACTGGATTATTACAATTAATGGCAAAGTGAATGTTTGGAAATGTAAACTGATATTTCCTACTGACACACTACAGCAAAAGATAGAAATAAATGACTTAAAAACATTGTTTAGCTGCTGAAAATACTAGTATTCTAATCATTTTGGCCACCACTGTGTATATATATATATATATAGATATATATATATATATATAGATAGATATACAAAAAGGAGCTAAAATCTGTGTTCCTAAATGAATATGTTGCTGTTTTTGATGTGGCCTAAGTAGACCACTTTACACTGACCCTCTTAGCAGCATGAAAAACAAAACAGTTATTTACATTTTAAATAAATTCTATATGCCATACAATTGTGACATTTTGTACAAACTATAACAAGCTGTCATGACAGTGTGCTAGAGGATACATTTTCCATTTACGTTGATTTTAATGGGAGCGTTCAACAATAACAGCACTGTTGTTCTATTCTGTAAAGCTGCTTATCACTGAATTGAACTTGTTTCATAATTGATGAACTTATTGATGCAGTCCTAATCCTAATTTGTTTGGTTTATTGGCTGATTTGCGATTCATCTTGAATGCTTATTCAGCTAATGTTCTTAGTTAATCATTTTTCATTTATAACCTTTATCATCTGTTTAGACACACTATAACCATTTAAATCATTGACTCTCTTTCTCCCTCAGCTGTGAGAATCCTCCCGACTCAGGACATCAAGACCTCCACTGCAGAAATCCCCAAATCCACAAGTTCTATTGCTTCTACACCTGCATCCCGCCTCCTCACTTCCTCCTCCTCCCCTACCACCCACCCAAGCCTACCGACCCTTCAGTCCGACACGGGAGACTCCTCAGGACACAACAGCACGGCCTCTGCCCTGACAGTAGTGTCCTGGACGCAGTTTAACATCATCATCCTGGCCGTCATCATCGTGGTGGTCGTTCTCCTCATGGGCTTCGTCGGAGGCGTGTATACGTATCGTGAGTACCGCAATAGGAAACTCAACGCCCCGTTTTGGACCATTGAGCTGAAGGAAGACAACATCAGCTTCAGCAGCTACCACGACAGCATCCCGCACGCCGACCCCAATGGACTCTTGGAGGAGGAGCCATGTGTGGTCGCGGCCAATGGACAGTTAGCGCTCGCCACTGCCGCCAACATGTACAAAGCGTGAAGTCGTCAGTATGATTGTATCTTTTCTTAAAGGGATAGTTCAGCCAAAAATGGACATTCTGTTATGATTTTCTCATTCTCATGTCCTTCCAAACCTGACTTTCTTTTTTTAATTGGAACGTAAAAGAAGATATTTTGAAGACACTAAAAATAAGTGGAGTCCGAAACAAAATTGGGCCAATTTCAATGACCTTTTTAGCATTCCACTGAAGAAACAAAATCATGCAAGTTTGGGATGATATTAGAGGGATAGTTCACCCAAAAATGAAAAAATGCTGTCATTAATTACTCACCCTCATGCTGTTCCAAACCTGTAAGACCTTCATTCATCTTCGGAACACAAATTAAGATATTTTGATGAAATCCGAGAGCTTTCGAACCCTGCATAGACAGCAACGTAACTACCACGTTCAAGGCTCAAAAAGGTAGTAAAGACATCGTTAAAATAGTCAATGTGACATCAGTGGTTCAACCGTAATGTTAGGAACCATGAGAATACTTTTTGTGCAAAAATAAAACAAAAATAATGACTTTATTCAACAATTTCTTCTCTTCCGTGTCAGTCGTCGAGGCGCGTTCATGGCATTCTGATGTAGAATATCCATCTCTCTTAGCTATTAAGCCTGTGTATTCTGGTTCGAATAAGTAAGGCTAGGCAAAAAGTTGCAAGTCATCTTCTGATGAAATCTTCAGACATGTTTACGAAGACTGTTTTATGTACAGCGTGCGTCTTTCTCTGCTTGTAAACAAGGCACAGTGTATCTGGGTTCTACGTCCGAACGCCGGCTCTCGTGAACGTGCATCGAAGAGAGATTGTTGAATACAATCATTATTTTTGTTTTCTTTGCGCAACAATATATTCTTGTAGCTTCATAAAATTAAGGTTGAACCACTGATGTCACATGGACTATTTTAAAGATGTCCTTACTACCTTTCTGGGCATTGAACGTGGTAGTTGCGTTGCTGTCAGAAAGCTCTCGGATTACATCAAAAATATCTTAATTTGTGTTCCGAAGATGAACAAAGGTCTTATGGGTTTGGAATGACATGAGGGTGAGTAATTAATGACAGAATTGTATTTTTTTTTATTTTGGGGTGAACTAACCCTGTAAGGGTGAGTAAAGGACCAAATTTTCATTTTCTGATGAACTATCCTGTTAATTTGGATGATTCTTGAAAGAAGGTAGCCTGGGAGCCAAAACTTTATTTGATTCTACACACTATTTAGCTCCCCATTGCTTCCTATGTGATGTCCTCATGCAAAGTGTTTTCACGTACAGTATTTCCTGTAACATTTCAGAGAGGACTCAAGGAAATACAAGACAAGCCATTAACATGTTACTCCTTAGACACAATAATGATAAAATGTGAATACATTGCCTCTTAAATGAGCCTCTGAACTGTGTGCGTTTGAGTTTAAGGATGCTAAACTTCGGTTAATAGCTACATGAAAGGGGATTTCACTATTTCAGAGGCAGCTGAAAGACCTTTGGACCCACATGCCAAGATAATTTCACCTAAAACCTTTTTGTATAGAAAAGTCGCAAGGTTTCAGTCTGTCCCAATTGCACAACCTGGGAAATTCACTTTTGCTTTGCAATTTTCAATGGAAATCAGAGGAAGTTCATTCAATCTGCAAGGCTTTTGTAAAGGAAACAGACTGCCAGTTTCAAGTCCCGTGTGTGTGCGTGTGTCTTTGACAGATACTATTTCATACAATGGCGGCAACTTTGGATTTCTTTAGAATGCAGTCTTGCTTCGATTTCCTCTTTACACGATTCCTGTCACAGATTGGTTCCAAACTGAACATGCAACATAACAGTCATACCTGTACCACTAGCACCTGTTTCAGCCTTATTGTATTTATGCGCGAGTGGGTGGATGTGTATGTGCGTGCATGGGAGAGAGAGCTGGTGTTGTGTGTGGGAACAGTTTCAGATCTAACTGTGTAGAGCTGGATTCTACGCAGGAAAAGACTGGATTGATTCTGCTGCATAGTTTCACAAAAACTGATCAAACGCTTGACACAATATTGTAGACTTGAAAGCCATGTAAGCGTAATATGACCCGGGAGGAGCGTGTTCAGAGGACTTTGTGAAGTGGAAAGACTGATTTTGGGAACCTATAAGGTACGACGGTGGACACAGTGTTTTTTTCCTCCATTTATCTGCAAGGACCCTTTTAAATGTGATTCAGGATCATTTTGATGATTTGGACAAATGACTGGTGTTTGAATTATTGTGTGTTGTTTTTTTTCTATTCGAGTTTGTTTTGTTAATTCCTATTTATTTATCATTTGTATTTGTCTCTGTGGTCTTATTTTATTGATGTTTTTCCATCTTCATGCTGCATTGTACAGTGTACTATAACGAATGCAAACCTCAAAAGATGTTTTGGAAGTCTTATTTTCTCCTCTTATTTTCTTTCTAATTTATTTAGTCAGGTTACGCATTAATAACTCGTATACAATGGGATGTGGGTGGAAAATACTGTATTTTTGTCATTTCTGAGTTCCTGAGTGGTCAAATGACTGAAATTAAAGGATTATTGAATCAAAGGACATTCTTCAATGAGATGACACTTTTTGAGACGGCTTGTGGGAGCGTGTGTCTCTTTTGGATGTTAACAGGAAACCAAAAACAAAAATTCTGTAAATCATGTCACTCCAAACCTGTGTGACTTTTTTTCTTCTCTGGAACATGAAAGAAGATATTTAAAAAAAAAAAATATATATATATATATTTTTTTTTTTGTCCATACAATAAAAGTCAGTGGGGCCTGATGTTGTTTTGGACCCCATTCTTTTTCTTTATACAGACAAAAGAGTTAAACATATTGGTCATATTGGTTTCGAACAACAAATTGATGACAAATTGAATTTTTTTGGATGAACTATCAGTTTAAAATAACATCTATTTCCCACTTTAATGTGGACAGTCAACAAGTTGGTTTCATTTGTGGTGCTATCAAAACATTGCTCTGTTTGTTTGATCATCCTGACCAGCCTGACACAGCAACTGCTCAGTCAATCACGTGAGTTTTTGGTGGTGTTATTTGTCTGACAGACCAATGGAAACTGTTCAACACGTTTATAAAACATTTTTGAAAATAGTCAGTATTTTTGCAGAAATTACACATTTTACCTTTAAAGTTCTGTTCACATCAAGAACGATAACTATATTAGCATCCATGACAATGCATGATAAAGTTTTGTCCGATGTGCTACAGTTTTGTCATCTACTGCTTTAAATGCTCCAGCTCTTCAAAGCAGGATGGATTCTGATTGGCCGTCAGTGTTTTTATCATTCATTAGCTGGAGAAAAAAATTAAAAAATCAGTGTGAAAGCAATTCCAACTATACAATTCAGTGCCGTTATCGTAATAGTTGTGGTGTGGACTCTGGTAAATTTAGAATGATTATTAAAACTGTATCTTTGTTATTATCATTATAGTCCTTTGCCCTTGGTGTGAACGGGCCTTAAATCTAAGATTTTGCCATTTGGAAGAAAGAAAAGTCATTTTTGACACTTGAATTTTTAAATGCATAATTCTTAAAACAAAAGAAGCACACCAAATTAGCAGAATAACTTGTAACATGTTGCAACCTCGATCAGCCTGCAGCTGTGTGTTTAGGTTTCACCGTACTTTCCCAGTAGTACACAAAAAAATACTGTAGAACTGCTAATCAGAAGGCATCTGAGTTTACAATGAACTGAATAAAATGAGCCAATTGGAAGTTTTTGTATTCAGGACAGCCTTTGTTCCTCGAGGGTGTAGCTCCGTCCAGCTCAGCCAAGAGTAATTCTGACTCAAACTTTCTTTTACGCGAGAGCTGTTGGATGACGGCCATCTGTCAGGAATCTTTATACTGATATGACTGAATGATATTGACCGATTATGCGTGCATTGTTTCCTGATGAGTGAATGTACATGTGAATCATTCAAAGTTTTCAAATTGGTTTCTTTTACAGGACTATCAAGCACATTTTTGTGCACTTGTCAGTGACAGATAGTGACAGGCTATAAAAAAGAAAACTGACAGTACATATCCAGAGGCAATATATTATATTATACATTAATTTATTATTATAAAAAAGACAATGTTACATAAGATTTTATTTCACACAAATGTTTTTAATGCTTTTTGTGGGATACATTTTTTTTTGTATCCCACAAATAGTTTTCAACACCAAAAATAATAAGAACATTTAGCTTTGCCATCACAGGAATAAATTACATTGTAATATATATATATATATATATATATATAGAGAGAAAACACTTATTGTAAATTGTAATATTATTTTAAAATATTACTGTATTAATCAAATAAATGCAGACTTGCTGACCATGAGAGACTTCAAAAACAATACAAAATCTTATATGACTTCAAATGGTAGTATGAGATACTGCTTTTATACAACAGTTCAACAGCAGTTACATTTTACATTTACATTTTAGTCATTTAGCAGACACTTTTGTCCAAAGCGACTTACAAATGATGACAATAGAAGCAATCAAAACCAACAAAAGAGCAATAATATGCAAGTGCTATGACTCGGTTAGTGACTAATGACTCGGCAAGTCTCGGTTAGCCATAGCTCGTAGCAAGGCGTTTTTAAAAATATATAAGTTAATACTGAGTAATTTACATTTTAGACAAATACTGTCACTTACTTGATCTAGTTTGGTTCTGCCAAACTAAGACGTTCCAAAGAAAGCAACAGTGATGCCGTCTGATTCTTGAATAAATCAGCAATCAATCTGTTGAGTGAACTATTTAATGACTAATTGACATATATATGAAACCTACAGAATCACAAGTCAGAAACCTATAGAATCAGAGTCACGAAAGTGTGCATCCCACCATTAAAGCACGCATCCCAATACTGCTCGAGTGTATATCATCACTCTTGGAACACCATTGGATCAATCAAATTAAAGGACCGGAACTAAATGTTGTATGTAATAAAATAAATATAATACATAGTGGTGCCCCAACCCATGGATAATCTGGCATTCAAAATGTCATTTAAACCTGTAAATACAGAAATGCTGCATGCTGCATTATTTCTAGGTCACTAATCAAATAAGTAAATTTGTGAGACTCTCGACTCTCGCTCTTTGGATCATTCTTGTGTCATTCTGGCAATTTGATCATCAGGGTTTTTGCAAACATATGGGATATGCAAATTTCTGATCAAATTGTTAGCACAAACTGTAAAAAAAAAATGCAACACACATTTCACTTGTGATCTTATACTTTTCATACTGAATCAATGATTTGCTTCACAAATGCAGATTAGTAAAGGCAAGAAAAATGTGCCAAGTATTCACAGTCAGTTGGAGCTGCGGTTGATCATTATATGGCAATCTTTGACATTTAAACAGTGTTGAATCACTTCTATAAACCAGCCTTGATAGTGATATTTATTGTGTCTGACTGCACTAACCCTGTTGAATCTAATAAAGGGGTAATTTAAAACTTAAAGGTATCGCCATGATAAGAGCTGCAATGAATAGCTGGAAAACTTTATAACAAATTAGGTGTGAAGTTGAGTGTGACTGATCTGTGTATATCAGTATGTCGTAGAAACTATCAATTAACTTCAGACCTGACTCGGATAGCAACAAGAATGCTATGAATGGCCTACCTCATGTACTCACGTTTGAATATTTTTTGTCTAAAAATGATGGTAAACACTTTGAACTACAAAAAGGATGGAAGTAGAGCTGAAAAGCAGCATTCCTTTTTTTGCAAGATTGGTCTAAGCTTCCATTACCTAAATGGAAAGTCTGGGCCGAGATAATATCCTGATTGTGCCAAGCACTGTGACGACAGCCACGTGCCCAAACAGTCAAAGTGAAAGACAGTAAACCAGGAGATGTTTAATGAATAAATGCGGAAAAAGGAAAATTAGACAAAAACAAAGTATTTTTATATTTTGCTTCCAACGAGAGGACCCACAACCTAATTGATAACAAACAAATGAGGTCTTAAATGTTTAACAAAAAGATATCCAGTAAGAAACCAGATCAAATGTGTTACAGGAAAGCAAAATAACATCCAGGCTTCGCCTCATAAATGAAAGGTTTAATGCAGACTTGGACAGATGTGAGAATGTGATTTCCCTAAGTTCACAAAACCCTTCCAATGAAAGGAGGGGAAAATGCCATTACTCAAAAAAATTCTTCACATTTCTACGTCTTTTTTCCCTTGACAAACAATAAGGCAACTTGACAACACAGTTTTGGAGCTTTATGCAAACAAGCCGTTTGCAATAATGTAATCAACACGTTTTGCCAGAACTTTCTCTTCGCAGCAGTTGTTTGACTGTTCTACATACCTAAAAACCCACATGCATAGCAATGTGTGTCATTCCTGGCCTTGTGCCATTCCTGTACACATCTTTTTATACTCCTCCAGAGTAGAAAAGCTTTATGTGCTGCTGCAAAATAATCAAAAAGGGTTAGAGGTTTTCATTTGAAGTTTTAATGTAATATCCGATTATTTATGCATCTAGCAGTGTTTCTGGTCTGATTTTATTTGGAACTTAATGTGACTTCTGTGGCTATGGTAGTGTTTCATAAATATGTTATGGTAAATATTTTTTTGATAACTTACATTTTAAACAACACAGGGTTACATTCAGGCAAGAGTCAACTACATAATGTGTTCTGTGGACAAGCGTATTGTTCATAAATATCAAGTTGTGTCTTAAAATGTTCTATTTTTTTAATTATGTTGGCTTGAGAAAGTATTGTAGCTATTTAATATTCTGAGTGGTGCTGTTTTCTATCCTGTTTTGCCCCTTTCTTTGAAACGTTCTTTTGATTTTTATAGGTGTGCTGCATTCAAGACTTGGAAGCAAATGCCTATTGCTATGACTGGCTAACAGTTTTGCATATTCAAATAAAAGATGGACGCTGTTGTGATGTTAAAAACGTATACATACTCAGTACATATCAAATGATTTGTAACAGAGAAAACAATAGTGACACATGATAAAACACTGTTACTCACACTTGTGTGTTGCGACATTGCTGTCTGATCCAGTAATGGTACTGTATCATCGCCAAGGTGTGTCCTGTTTAAAAACAAATCCAAGGTGAAATGAAGTGAACAAAGGAAAAGCATCTTACTGATAAAGATAAAACAGTAAACTGACATCTCATTTTATTTCTGACCTTAGAGTACTCCTAGAAACTGTTCAGAAAATGCTCAAACTTTCTAACTTCAATCTTAAAACTTTCAGTCCTCTGGCTTTCTCCTGGCCACCACAAAGTTCGTCCTGATGCTTTTTTCCCCTAGTTCCAATATTTGTTGGCTACAACAACAGTGCATTTTATTTGTTCATCTTAACATCTCCATTTCCCCTGTGACAACTTACCCCATATATGGTGTACATTAACACATTTTGTCACAAAAGGTCAGAGATGTGTCTCTTTTTTCTCCTGGGCAATAGCCCCCATTACTATCCAGATAAGTAAAGTGTGTGACAATTAGCCCCAGTAAGTAATGCAATATTTTTATGAAACATGAATTGTGTTTATAATCAGTATAAAGCATATGTTAAGCAAGGATAACAACAGCAAGAAGAAAAATGTTATTGCATATTTGCTCACACTGCTTTTTACCAGCAATTCATTTTATATTATTATTATAAAACCAGAATAATAATCAACAGTAATATTCAGAATCGAGGGCGCTTAAGGGACCTGGATGGATAGAGGTGTGCAGGCTCTGTAAAGGTGGAGAAGCACTGCTTTACAGCTTCGAACACACTACTAGCTATGGCGAAGCGTCATGTACTTGTTTATTTCCTCAGGCTGTAAGAATTTGGCTCGGAGTCAAGCAGGTCTTGCATGAGCAAAGCAGGAAGCGACACTGGATCGACTGGACTGAGAGCCTCATGTGTTCAGAGTATCGAAACTCCACGAGTAGGCTGTTTGTTTTGGGCGTTGAAGAAAACACGTGGGAGAAATATACATAGCCTATATATAGAGGAGTCCGAGGGTATGGAGCTGCGCTTTTAAACTGTCCGTTATGGAGATGACAAACGAAAAGGCAGCCTGTCAAGTCCACGCAGTTTTAATGGAGCCAGAGCCCGAGCCCGAGCCCGTGAGCCGTCTGAGGACAAAACCCGAGCCCGTGAGCCGTCTGAGGACAAAGTACCGCTCACTGCGGCGACAGGTGTGCCTCATCCAGTCCATCAGCGTGCTCTTCTGCTTCAGCTGCTGCCTGTTCACGCTCCTGTATCACGCGTTCCCGCCGACCTGCAAGGTAAAAGACGCATACTAGTCACGTTACTGCTCAGTGACCCTTTGAAAGTGCTTTAGAAACCTTTGCAACGGAGTTCATTTATATGTAATATTCGTACATGGCAACACTGCAGTACAGTAGCCTATGTTATAACCGTTTTAACATAGATTGCATAAAATATAAAAAGTGTGTCAAATGACATAGTCTTTATTTCCATAACGTTTTTTCTTGTCTTAAGTTTTCCATTAGTGACTATTTATTAGATTAGATTTATTTATACCTTAGTTATGAGACACTACTTGATTTTTACAGATTTATTTATTTATTGATACTACGATTAAGAATGTAGTTAGTGTTAATTGGATTATAATTCATATAGGTAATAGTTGAGCTTGAAGTAGATACTAATAACTATTGTCACTAGTAGTATGAAATAAGTTACTAAAACTAGGACAAGTAGCCAGGAGTGACTGAATTGCAAACTGGTCAAAAGTGAATAGCTGATGCACAGAGAATTCAATGGCACGTTTTTTTTAAAGTGTTACCGGTAGTAATGCCATATGATAATGACTTATAGGATAATGACTAATAAAAAAGGAATAAGTGCTAGTATTTAGTAAATATGTAATACATACACTCTTAAAAATAAAGGTGCTTCACGATGCCATAGAAGAACCATATTGTCTAAACTGTTCCATAAAGAACCTTTAACATCTGAAGAATCTTCAGATTATAAAAAGGTAAGAAAGAGATAGTTCTTTAAAGAACCTTTGACTGAATGGTTCTTTGTAGAACCAAAAATTGTTCTTTTATTTGCATCGCTGTGAAGAACCTTTTACGCACCTTTACTAGTTACTAGTATAATGGAAAAATATGCTGCTCACTATTTGATTACTTAAAAGTTCGGAAACAAGACCTTTCTGCTAAGCACTGGATTCATTCCTTATTGGAAATACTATATCTGGAACTGTCTTCTTGCTCGGACTAATCACGCAAAACCTGCTACTCTATCTATTTGGAAGAACTGGATTTCCATAGTCTCGAAGATTTTGGTCATTTGATCTAATGATGTCATTCTGTTGTTAATATTATTACCCATTATGTTTTTATATATTTTTATTTATTTGATTTAATATTGTTTTACTTTAGTGTTTGTCTGGGTCCTGGGGTGTGATGGGGTGGGTAGTGGTTTATCTAATATGTTTTATCTCCATTGTTGTAATGTGTTTTTTGTGTGCTCTATCAAAAAAAAAAAAAAAACAGTGAATTACAAAAAAAAAGTTCTGAAACAACTGAAACGCACAGTTATAGAATCAATACCTTGATCAATTAAGGATTCATTGTGTGTGTATTAAACTATTTACAATTGCTAACTTTTTGTAGGAAAATGGAACCAAGGAGGCACTTACATTTGGTAAGTTAGTTCATTATTTACTAATAAAGCTGAATTCTATTGTAAATACTAAATTTAGTGTCTTCCACATTGTGGTTGTTATGTAAATTCACAGTAATACAAATCTTGCATTTTTCATCCATATAGGAATGCAGTATCAAGGTGCTGAATCGCATAGCAGAGAAGATACAATCCCGACAGAAAGAAACACATCTTTCACTCGCTTGACAGGTACGAAGTATATACACTGACTGCAATAAGACGTAACGCACAAGTAGAAGTGAATACAAAACATAATTACCATTAAGATAAGATGAACTGTAAGCAAGAGTTATACTCTTAATCAGACAACTTATGTCTATACTCTTAGGGGAAAAAAAGTGCAGTGCAATTTTCATTCTCAGAGATACTTATGAATGTAAAACATTTTTTGGCCAAGTGTATTCACACATTTCCCTTCTCTCTAGTTAAAGACAATGTTAGGTTCACTAAAGAAGAAGGATATGTGCCGTGGATGTATACACCAGAGTATCCGACACCAAATCATACCAGATACTTCATCCTGGATGATGATAATGAATCTCTGAAAGTCCTTCATGGCGGAACATACAAGGTTTCTCTTCAGATTACGTACAGAAAATTCAGTGAAAACACAGAGGAAATATTTCTGCAACATGATATTCGTCATTATACTGATGAATATGATAGACCCCTGCCCCTTCTCACCCACTGGGAAACAGTCAACCTCAAATACTGGAGGAAAAGTCTGTTCTCTGAGGGTATTTTTTCTCTCAAATCTGGGGACAGACTCAAGGTGTGGTCCAAGAATCGGAACCTCATTGACGTTGGAGGGACAATTTCGCAAAAAACAGCCTTTGTGGCATATCCTCATTTTTCCACATGAGGATACGGCGAATATAGAAATCACAAAAAAGGCCATTTCTTTTGTAGCTTTGCATAAAAATCAAAAGGGCTGCCATGAAGTATCACATTCATCTGAGATGACCTTATGGTCTAAACAGACTCTTCTTCTGTCAACAGAATAATTTGAATCTCAGATTTATTTGTGCTATAATCAATAGCAGAGGTATGTACAGAAGAAAACCCTTATGAAAAAATACTGCATTGGCTTGGGTTTTTAAAACATTTTTAAGCACTACAACTGTGGAAGAATTGTAATTTAGTAATGAAGTTGTATTTTTGTTTCATTTTGATTGAATTTGGTACGAAAATATACCGTTGTATGCATTAACACACTTTATACAACAGTTCGTTCTGGTTCTCAAATCTGATTGGTTGAGAACCGTGATATATTGTACTGGTATCGCAAAAGGAACCGCATTTCACAATTTTGTATTACTCCGCTTGTTCTAGCCAGGTCTATGTTTTTTTTTAATTATTCACTGAGCTAATCGTAGAGTACGTTAGTTAATATAAGAAGAAACGGTAACATTATGGAGTGAAGAGAATGATCAATACCCTGTATCGCTCTGTTCCCTAGTGTGTTTTTGAGGTGCATCATGGTTGCTGTCATTGGAATTCGTAGGCTATAAGTTACTTTGTATTAAATATGTTTGCAATCACCAAATATGACCTTCATAATGAAATTGCATTAAAAAAAATCATTTTATGTATTTGAATACATCTTCATACTGACATTATTCTTTGACCATGAAGAATCAATAAATACTATCACATAAAGCTGTCTTTGTTTTCATAATATTTTTCAGAATTTTTACAGTATATCAGGAATATTTTTCTGCTATATTTCAGAGGTTTCAGACAGCAGATATTTAATTTAAGAATAATATTTTAGACATTCAATTCATGCAGCATTAGAAAAGGTTTATATTTGTTGTAAAGTGAGGGGAACTAAATTATCCTATAGTGTTCATAATGTTGGTACATTACAATATTATTAGGCCTGCCGTTATTATTTCTGAAAATGCAACTTATACGAGACGCATCTTTTTTTTTATTTTCCTCAAAAAAATTAATTTAAAAAAATGTTATTGTGTTTTTAAAAGCATGCAGCAAACGACAATATGCGATTAATCTGTTAAAATTTGTTACTGTGGGTTAACACCTGACTGTACTTGTGGCGATCTGAGTTCAATTCCTGTCTTGAGGTCCTTTGCCGATTCCCACCCCCTCTCTCCACCCAATGCTTTCCTGTCAGCTTTCCACTGTCCTCCTGTCCCAATAAAGGCATAAAAAACCCATCATTATAATTTAAAAAAAGAAAGAGAAAAGTCAGAGCATCTCAAAAACACCAAGTCTTGTGGGACATCCTGGTATGCAGTGGTTAGTACTTACCAAAAGTGCTGCAAGGAAGAACAATGTAAACCAGTCAGTTACAACCAGTTACGGTCATGGGTGACCAAGGCTCACTGATGCATGTGGGGAGTGAAGACTAGCCTGTCTGGTCCCATCACAAAAAGAGCTACTGCCATGATAGAAAGGTGTCAGAACACACAGTGCCTCTAAGTTGTGAATGGCCAGGTGGGTGCATCATTTACCTGGAGAAGAGATGGCAGCAGCGTTATGCTCTTGGCAATGTTCTGCTGGGAAACCTTGTGTCCTGGCAATTTTTTGAATGTTACTTTGACATGTACCACCTACCTAATTCTGATTGCTTGTGTCATGTTTGGTTTCTGTTCTAGGACTCATTTGGTCCTACTGTTTCTGAGTTCATAGTTCTTGTATTTTGTTGCCTATATCTTCTGTTATGTTCCACAGAAGAAAGAAAGTCAGTTTCTAGTATGTTCTCGTTTGTTTCCATAGTTACCTATTGTTGAACACCAGGGCCTGTATTCACAAAACATCTTAAGGCTAAAAGTAGCTCATAACTTGCTGATTTAGGAGAAAATCTTAAAAATAATGGGTGTGCCAGTCCTAAATTTAGGACTCCTTCATTTTTGCTCTAAGAGTATTTCTCACAAAGTGTTTTAGCACTAAAACTAGTAGTGAAGAGGACTCCTACGTCACTAAGACCAAATCACAACAATCCTAAAATGGCTGTTGCCAGAAATCTGCATAGGAATGTAAACATTTTAGAAACATACGAGCTTTGAAAAATGTACCGCCTTTGGTTTTGGAGGTAATCCCAACTCGAAATTTTCCTTTGATTATATCCTTGTTTTCATTAACCAGTTGGGGAAGAAGTAACAGCTGTTCTTGCGTCCAGTTTAGTTTTCTTTTACGTTTGCATATCTTACTATCAGCCATGATTATTCTACTCTGTTAATTAAAAGGCTGTTTATATGCATATCCGCTAATTGTTTATGAGAAGCGCACATGTAAGAAGCTGACAATTAGCTGAACACACTGTATATGAACATTTGAATATGGTAAAATTTTTATTTTTAAACCTTTATTTGAATAGGGCAACATAATATCGCGCTCTACAATAATTCTATGAATAAATCTCTGACAGAGAGCCCTCCCCTCTCAGCCAATCACTGTGTGCATAGTTAGTAAGCATGCTGACATCATCCATAGCAACGAGGTCAACCCCGTCCTTACTTTTAAAGCCCGGAACACACCAAGCCGATGGTCGGCTGTCGGACAGTTTTTGTTCATTGGCCGATTAAGTTTTCTCAGTGTGTTCTGCACCGTTGGCTGAAGTTGGTCCTTGTCTGCTTTTTTTCCGGCCGATTCGACATGTCGAATCGGCGTCGGAACTCGTCGGTCAGTCGGGCCATCTGATCATTCTGATTGACTGTTCAGCTGGCAAACGAGTGCACGAGAAAAAAAAAAAAACTTCTTACGCAGACGCAGAACGGATGTGCTACTTGGCCATCGGGTGTCGAGCGTCGGCTTGGTGTGTCAGGGCAACTTTGGACCCAGACGCTGCCGACCCCGCAGGCTGCTTTCGTCGCCACTAGTTCATCAGCGTCGGCTTGGTGTCTTCCGGGCTCAGAAAAAGCTAACTTTAGCCTGATAGCACTGAAAGAGAAAGGCCCAATCCCAATTCTACCCCTTAGCCCTTCCCCTGTCTCAATTCTCTTTTGGTTGGAGGGGTAGGGGTAGGGGAAGGGCCAGATAGCCCTTCAAACGAAGATTTTTCGGGACCACACTTCAAACAAAGGGGTATGAATTATTTCAACGTAAACCGGCTTCAGCGGCAACATGGCTGCCCGAGCGAACAAAAAGACATATTTATGTTACTTTCAATCGTGAGTTCATTGAGTTCATAATGTTTGCAAAAAATCGCTAAAGTTTATTAACGTCATATCATTACAGACTGCGCGATAGTCGCGATAGTG
>NW_015662932.1:104746-118811 GCF_001515625.1 Sinocyclocheilus rhinocerous
GAGAGAGAGAGAGAGAGAGAGAGAGATGAAAGTTGCGTGTATGCGCGTCTGTGCGTTTCTCTTTTTAGAGTGAGTTTACTTCAAAAACAGCGATTTTATCCTCTTGTTGCTGGAAAATATAATGTAGCGATTCAGTATTTAAACTGTTATTAATAAAAGTTGCGGGGTAGCGTTGACAAGTTTCTTTTCTCCTAGATGTGTGAGCTGCGCGATCTCTGTGTGTGTGTGTGTGTGTCAGTAAGCAGCGCATTAATATAGAACGATAATTAAAGGCTCTAATGCTCACCAGTATAGGTATGTGTATTGTAGGAGCTAGACGACGTATGATGATGTGTGACAGCATAGTAGTGGTGTCCCAATTCTTAGGGGAATATTTTCACCCCTACCCCTTGACACTCTGTTTCAAGGGACAAGGGGAAGGGGAAGGGGTATAAAATAGAATTGGGATTGGGCCAAAGTCCCACCCTTCCTGCAATCGCCGTCCAAAGCCACGCCCCCTGAACGCATGCGCACACCACCCAACTTCATGCTGCGCCGCAAAGATCGCCTGACAAAAGCAATGCATTCTGGTTAGAAAATTTGTCCAACTTTGATAGGTGCTGCAGCCGCCTTACGATCACATGTGCCATCAAAGTACCGCGAGAGCAAAACGGGACCAGTCGCCTAGGTCAGGTGCTGCAGTTGCTCAAAATCGGCTGCAAAAGCCTTGATGACGACACACTTGATTCTCATTGGTCAGATTCTGTGATGACAAGGACGACATGTTTTTTCTTAGACAAGTTCCTGTATTTAACCAATCTTGATATTGAATATATCTGATATTCAAAGAAAAGATTTGTTTTGTTACAAAACTTAAGATTAGGTGATCTAGTAAATATATATTCTTATTGTATATGCACGAAAAGCACAAAGTGTACGGAAAGTGGCTGACCTTACGGCCGTCTCTTTACTCCTCCCCCGCCTACAACCGGCAGGTCTCACCAGCCAGTGGCAGGCTAGTGCAATCTATCTCGAACAAGCCTAACATTACTACAATACATTTGTCATTCACCGGTGAGAAAACTTTAGCACAGTTAGTAAAAGTATTACAATACCAGGAAAGGAAGATCAGGTTGTTGATGTTTGCCTGCCATTCTCGCTCTGTCTGCACAGCGTACGTGAATGGGCTGATGACGTATCATGTCTGCGCGAACAGGGTGCACAGAGGTATGCTAATACATATTTGACAGGCAGGTAGGAAAGCCAATTAAAATGCTCAGACCGAGCGTTTTGATTGGATGGACATTTCTTGGTCCTACGCCTTCCGCAGAATATATGTGATGCGATCTATGAAAACCCACCACATGGTGAAATTTTACCTTTTTTAGGCTTTGCCCTTTCCAAAGTTAGCTGATAGCTATGATTTTCAGGAATGGAATATTGAGAAAAACGGGTTTAAAGTGAGACGGGTTTCACCTTCACTTCATGGGTTTAACGAGAGCTGTCTGTGTCAGGAGCGCTATACTGCATCATTACACAAACAGACTAACGTTACCCTGAAGAGGACAGTTTTCTGTTGTTTATCATGGGCATAGTCTCTGAACTTTAGATCACCTCTTGTATGTTTAGATAGCACGAATAGTGTACCTTGTAGTTTACATTTAGAAAAGCAAGCGCAGCGCAACTGTTCACGCACCTGTGCATATAACAGACTGTCATTCGACTTATTTTTTGAATTTCCTGAAAACGTCCCAGCGCGATATCCGACGGGTTTTCTCAGATCCCATCACAGATAAATACATATAACTACATTTAGACCACTTAACTTAATGATTGCTATCAGGATATAAAGAGACTTTCAACCAGCACAACAAAAAATGTTTCTGAAGACAATTGCCTATTGCACCTTTAAGACTTATCTCTATTCCTTAGTAAAAGTTTGTCTCAGCAGTAAACTATCAGTTCCGGTAGCGTAAATGTAAAGTGCATGTTTTTTGACGCGATCGACCCAAATTCGAACCCGCCTTTTGCCAAACTTTTTTTTCTCCCTTTTCAAATCTCATATCACATCGGAAAGGCATTTACTTTCAATAAAAATGAAGGAAATAATTGGAAAGTTGAAAATAAAGTATCGGGTAGGGTTAGGGTAGATGTAGGGAGGGCTTTATTGTCCCAATAAGGTGGCATCCATTTAATAATTTATTTTAAATTATAATTTATATATAATATTATATAATTTTCAATACGTTATTATTGCATACTGTTTTATAATGTACTACAATACTGAGGTGCAGATAATTGCCACTATTTGCAATAAGTAGCCTAGTAGCCCATAAATTTTGCTATTTTAACAGTGTAAATAGAATCTATAGCTATTTGCACTGTGTAAATAGCATCTATTGCTATTTGCACTTAGTGTAAATAGTATCTATCGCTATTTACACGTAGCCTAGTGCAAAATAGCTGCTGCCATTAAGTAAACCTAAGTTGCTTCAGTCCAGTAAGTCCAATAAGTAGCCTAGTAACCCATAAATTTTGCTATTTTAACAGTGTAAATAGAATCTATAGCTATTTGCACTGTGTAAATAGCATCTATTGCTATTTGCACTTAGTGTAAATAGTATCTATCGCTATTTACACGTAGCCTAGTGCAAAATAGCTGCTGCCATTAAGTAAACCTAAGTTGCTTCAGTCCAGTAAGTGTTTATCTTGAAATATATAACAGTTATTGAGTTTATTTGATTAAAAAAAAAAATGGGAGGCATTTTTAGAATCATACTAAAAGGCCTTGCTAAAAAGTATGAACTATCATCAGACAACAAATGGCATATAGAGGATTATGTACAACGACAACGTTTTTAGCAAAGTTTTGATCATTCTGATCATTTAGAGACCTTAGAAACTAATATATCAAATATGATACAATACGCTTTTGTAGTGGAAAAAGCCATGTGTGGAAAAGTTTCATTTGAATTGGAACAGGTTTTTGTGGAATACAAAGAGATGCCTTTTTCCATTTAAGTTGACAAACCTGTAGTGGAGTGGAGACATTGACACATTGATTCAATGTGGAGACATTGAAATCCCCAAAACAGGAACAACTTTGCTCTCCCTGATTTCTCTCCCCGAGTGTGAATGATAGTAAATTCCTTAGAACCAGCAGGAAAAACAATCTTTGTCATGTGGCTTGAAGCCACAACTGAAGGACAGATCTTCACACACTTCTAAAATGGACACAAAATGTGTACTGTTTGTGGCGCATCATCAATGTATACAAACTTACCTATATACATGAATGAATGGGTGAAAGATAAACTTTTTGCAATCATGTTTGGACTGTGTGTGTTCAGCACGTGGTTAATCTAAAATTGTTTTGAAAAGTAAAATATGCATAGGAAAATACAATGTTCTAATGTTGAAATGTAATTGTTATTTATTTAACCATTTTCCTTGATTGTACTTTAATGTTGAGGTGAAACTCTTACTTAGAAACTTAGCTGATCCCCTTTGTGGTGCCTAAACCCTACACCCTTCATAGGTTTAAACAGTTACAACAAATACTATGTCCCACAGTTAGGTAAGTGTAAAAGAATCAGTGAATAGCGGAAGAACAGAATATATTATTTTATGGAAAAAAAAAATCAACAGCATGACTGTTGCCTTTAATAACTTAATCACAGTTATAATGCAAATATTTCAAAACTGGAATTAGCTGTGTGTTTTTTCAATGCAATACAGTCACACTTTTCAATCCTCAAATGAAAAATCAGTCAGCAGACATCATTACAGAGGATGGGTGAGTGTGCTGGAAAATCACATTTGGTTGTTGATTAACTTCATCCTCCTATTACTGTAAAATGGCAATTATAAAATGTCAAACTTTGTTGTAAATTACTGGGGAAAGATGGGGCATGCATACATGTGACGTTATTAATCCTACGTAAATATATATATACAAAATGTTGAAAGCCTTATTTAGAAAGACACATATTTTTTCTTGTTTAGAAAAACACATATTTATCACACAGAGTGTACGATGCACAAGTACTGTTATGGTACCAATCCGAATACCCAACTAATGTCCAGTGACCAGGAGAAGAGTAACGTGCTAGAGTCATGACAGGTTCACTCAATGTATTGCTTCAAATCAAATTGAGAATGTACTAGTTACGCACACTTGTACTTGTCAGCATAGAAATATGTTTTCCGTTCTAAATAAAACACATAAAACTGCATAGACTTGTGCAAAACAACAAACAAACAATGTAACAGAAACAGACTTATAGGATTCAAATGATGCAGAGATGTGGAGCTCTGACAATGAGTTAGTGAAAATGAGGAGGAAATATATCAAATAATACAACATATCAGATAACAATGAATAACACTTACAGTCTTTAATGACGCACACAGGGAAATTCAACATAGAATCCCAATGAATTCTGAACCAATCACACAACACAACATCCATCCAATCAGAAAACTTCTGTCTCCTCACAATCTGTATGCTTTACGACCAATCCCAAGCCTTGATAGTGTACAATGGACACAGTTTCTTTACCTTTGTCTTTTCTCCATTGAGTATCGGAACCACACTTACTCAGGAGATGCAAAAATCAAATAGAATGCTGTGCAACTATAACCACTATAACAAATAGTTGAACTAAATAGTTCAACTATAGTTGAACTTTGAACTTGTGAATTCATCATGCTGACCAACATTGCTTCATGCATCACTAAACTATTAACAATTTTTGCTGAAGTTTCACTAATTTGACTGCGCTTTAAATTTGGCATGAAATCATCTTCCTTCCCTATGCTGATGTACTGTATATCAGAGTGAATGGCTTCGCAAAAGAGGAAAAATGAACGATGGGACTTGATTTTGTCCATCAGGAATTGATTGGATCGTTGTCGTTTGCTAATTGATGCAATCTCATGTGAGATGTTGTTAAGAGGGGTCCAGCTACCCTTACCAAAAAGTAGTATACTTCAAGTTTATTTTATTAAGTATACTTAAGTAAAGTTCAAGTATATTTTTAAGTATACTTTATGTAGTAAGTACACAAATATTAGTGTACTAGTAGTATACTTGTAATACTCCTTCAATACTCCTTGGGACTAAATTGGCCCACTTTCTAGTATATAAAAGTATACTTTTAAGTATACTTTAAGTATAACAGTAGTAAACTTTGAGTACACAACTAGTTTACATCAACATTTTTAGCTTGTACTGCAACTACACTAAAGTGAACTTATAGGTATACTGATAGTTTACTAATTAAATACTTGTACCATTTTTAGTACACTTTGAAGTATAGTCTCAGTAAACTACTAGTTTAGTAGTTTTATACTGCAAGTATACTCGTAAGTTTTCTTTAAGTGAACTTTACATCATACTTTAAGTATACTACTATGTCCCTATTTAGGTATTAATTTGTATATATTTTGTTACATGAATATCTGAACATACAAAACATCAAAAGAACAGGGTATCTGCTTGTAAACAAAAACATTTTATTCTAGCTTCATGCATTCTTTTTTAAAACACTTGAATGTGGATAAGTTTCATAAATAAAAAATAAAGAAATAAACAACATTTTGAACAAAAAGCTGAAAAAAGACTATGAATTGGATTCAGAATGATAATCAAAACGTAGATAAAGTCGATCAACACCCCAAAGCTTGACAGTTATTATTACCTCTTCATTGGTCGACATTTTATTCCATAATGTTACATAGTTTTGATACTGTTTTATGTCTGATGATCGTGTTAGAATACATGTGGAAGCATCTGTTGTTTCGGTTTCTTCTTCACTTGTGTTTTTTGGAAATTCTGTACAGAAGATGTGTACTAGCGCCCCCTACAGTATAACAATGAAAACACGGATTCTAGGAGCACAATTATAGCTAAAATATATTTAGACTTTTTCTAAGTATAAGTCAAGTATACTTAAATGTCATTTTAAGTATATTTCTGAGAAGTACATAAAGCCCATTTCTGAGAAGTACATAAAAAGTAGACTAAAAGTATACTTTCCTATTTTTAGTTTAAAAGAAGTATACTAATAGCACACTTGAATAAACTTATTTTTCGTAAGGGAAGCCATACATGTACTTCCCATAACACGGCCAACTCACAATTGTTTTACTTTTGGATGCATTTATAGTTAATAAATTACATTATGTAAGGAATAATTGACCCAAGGTGGTTTTGGAACCATAAAAAATTGCCACAAAGATGTTAAGCGTTTGGATGTCCTGCCTGATGTACTGTATTACCATAGACTAGCTGTTAACGATCTGTCCATAACGAACTGCGTGACTTCGCCAATGTGGATTTTTTTTTTTTCTGCGACTAAGCGACTAATAAAATTTTGGTCGACTATTAGGCGGCAGCCCTAGTTTTTAATATGTATTAACTCAATATTACTGTTTTTTTAAACTAAAGTACCTTTAAAATGCCTTGTTAGCTAACAGCTTTGTCTTGTATTGTGTTAGTTTAACGAAAGCATCTTCTGATATCTCCTTAAAATATAGGTATTCATACATGCGTATAAGTAGTTGCAGTGCAGATGCTTTGGCAACTTGCTCTCGAGTGTTCATGGACATTCCAATATGGTGGACGGCTTACGTATAGCAGCCCATAGAAACAGCCGCTAATAGAGCATCTACCTATACATATCTATGGCTGCTAAGTACAAAATCTGAGCGAACAATGAAAAATAAAATAAATGAAGGACTGTTGCTCAGAGGGAAGGAATTATTGCATGTGGCAAGATTCAAGTATCTTGGAACGACTCTGAAAAAATCACAAAAAGACAAAAAAATATTAACAAAGGTGTGATGTACTTTAACCTCTGAAATAGATCACAATACAGTAGTAATGAAAACATGTACAGGACTCCACCCTGATTGAGTCCTGAATGTCTATGTGATTACTGACTGCCATTTCCTAAAGCAACTTTTACAGATTCATGCAAGTCATCTCCAAAAGTGCATGACAGGAGCTTTCAGCTGAATACTTTCACATTTGAAAGCTGCTCTGTCAACAGCTATGTGATTATTTTTATTTTTTTTGTGTGACTACGTGAATAGAAATATGTTGCTTACAAAGGTATTACATCAATCAAAACATAAGCACGACACAGACTGCAGCTGAATAAAATGTTCCTTATTCATATTCAAATTTCCTTCAAAAACATTACAGTAATAATTTTCTTTTTTCTTTTCAAAATTATATACACTGAACAAAATTATGAACGCAACACTTTTGGTTTTGCCCCCATTTTTCATGAGCTGAACTCAAAGATCTAAGACTTTTTCTATGTACACAAGTTGCGTTTATAATTTTGTTCAGTGTATATTGAAGAGAGTTACACATCTACTTCAATAAAACATATCAGTAAACATTTCAAAGGTACCACTTAGAATTTGTGTGATCAGTCATATTGAATAAAGGGTAAATGTCAGGGTTCTGTCACTTTGGTCTAGTTTTCTTGTGGTTTTGTGACAGAGCCCTGACACTCCCGACATGTCTTGTTTTCATGTTGTCTGCGTGTGTTGTTTCTTGTTGGAGCATGGTGTTCTCATGTCTTGTTGAGTTTCGGTTTTGTGTCGGGGTTCGACACTCATGCTCCATGTTCTGTCTTGTTGTGGGAGCGTGCGGTCTCGAGTTTGCTCGGGCCTTGCACTCTTCTGTCCACGTATGTCTTGTGCTGTGTAGCATGCAGCTTTTGTTTTTCATTGGCTGCATGTTTTCATGTTGTGATGTCTTGTGTGAACACGCGGCTTATGAGTGTTCTCATTAGCAGCGTGTTTGTGTCTTGTTTTGCACATGGCCAGTGATTTGTTTTGCTGGCCATGTGCTTGTGTTTTTGTTTTGTGTTGTTTTGTGTTTTTGTTTGACATGTCTCTCATGTAAATTGTCTTGACCCCGCCCATCTTGTTTCCTGATTATTGGTTCATTTGCCCCACCTGTGTTTCCCTTGTTACCCTCCTCGTTTGGTCCCTATTTATTCTCCTTGTGTTTGCAGTCCTGTGTCAGTTCATCGTCATACCTATCCTGTCGTGTCCTGCCTTGCCTTGTCCTGCCAAGCCTTGCCAGTTTTTGTTGCCAGTCGGTTTTCCCCTACGGGTAGTTTTGGTTTGTTTTGCTTAATTTCATTATTAATAAAGCCCATTCTTCTGTGCAATTAAGTCCTCGCCTCATCCCTCACCCACCTCACCCTGACAGTAAAGGCCAAAGATTATCACATCCTGAATGGTTAATGTGTTTTTATGATCTTTCCACTGTAGGACATCACATATAAGAGCCAATTAAAATCTTGTTTAGCATTAAACATTTGTTTCAGAGTTTGAAGGTTATGAAATTAACGGCGTTGACTTTGTTTTTGACTTGTGTTGCTTAATACGGTCAAGTACCATAAATTTAGTTACAATACTTCAATACGTTTCTGAGCATACGGTCAAGTACCATAAATTTAATTACAATGCTTCAATACATTTCTGAGCGGTTTGGCTGGAAGTTAATATAAATAACGTGTGTATATATATATATATATATATAAAACAGACCATAGATGTTGACAATAAAAATAAAAATTTATGTGAATTTTATATTCAATTTATGTTTCATTGTCAAAATGTACATTACCATATAATATGCTGTCATTTAAAGGTATTGTAATCAGGGGCATGTTTAGTGTTTTGGGGGCCCTCAGCAAGTGGTCACGGGGCCCCCCTTGTTAGCAATCACATTAAAGGTTTAGTTCACCCCAAAATGAAAATTCTGTCATAAATTACTCACCCTCATGTCGTTCCAAACCCGTAAGACCTTCGTTCATCTTCGGAAAACAAATTAAGATATTTTTGATGGAATCTGAGCGCTCTCCCGTAGACAGCAACGCAACTGTAATGTTCCCAGGTCCAGAAACAGTCCATGTGACATCAGTGGCTCAACTTCAATTTTGCAAAGCTACGAGAATACTTTTTGAGAGCTCCATGATATTCCATCAAAAATATCTTAATTTGTGTTCCGAAGATGAACGAAGGTCTTACGGGTTTGGAACGACATGAGGGTGAGTAATTAATGACATTATTTTCATTTTGGGGTGAACTAACCCTTTAATGGGGGATGGCCTCCTTCTGTGAATTTTGCGATCAATTCCCATAGAAGAAATCGTGTTCCAGGGGGTACTCCCTCGATAGAAATCACATTCCACCAGTTCCACAATTGTGTGGGTTGCGTGGTGCCTAAACACGCTACTTATTGTAATAAATCTGAGGTTATGATAGGGCAGTGTTTCCCAACCCTGTTCCCGGAGGCTCATCATCAGTACACATTCTGGAATTTACCATATCTGGTCCATTTTTTAGGTCTTTGGTTTTCTATGAATGAGATGGTGAATTGAATCAGCTGTTTTTGATTTACAAAGAGTTTGAAAATGTGTCTGATTGATGTGCCTCCAGGAACAGGGTTGGGAAACACTGGCTGCATCCAAAATCACATACTTCCATACTATGAAGTAGGTGAAAAAGAGTATGTGACAAAAGATATATCTGTAAATTCATAGTACTAATAAAAGTGTCGACAAAAAATACCTCGATGACCTATAACTTTCATCGAGATTCTGAAGTGTGCATATGATGGACACTTTACAATCCCATGAGGCCAAGGAAGAGGATTTGTGAAGTGCCGTCAAGAGACGCAACTGATGCTAGATAATGACAACATGACATGTAGTACTTCCAGATTACATCCATACTATATAGAACTTACTTCTTTAGCAGTCGTGAAGTAATTACTTATTCAAAATAAGTACCTACTCAAAAGAGTATGCGATTTCGGATGAAGCCACTGTCATAGGGTCCCCTGACATGTCCTGGCCTAATGAAAACAAATTGCCTAACATGTCTGGATTTTCTCTATTGACATGCTTTCTACAGTCCTTATGCATTATGGTTATGTATACATGGACAACAGTGTACTAAAATGTAAAAAGTTTTTTCTTTGCATTTAAAAAAAAAAATGCATATGGGGACTAAAAATGCTGTATTATGCATGTCAGGCCAGTAGTTGGCGATATTTTTTTGTAAAAAAAATACATAACGATAATAGTATCATTTTCAAAAACTTTCACTTTGTTTTAAACTTGCACAGTTTTTAAAAGTTGGTGCTTTTAGACTCCTAAAACACCACTGTTGTGTAAATGAAAGGCCAAAGTGCATAAAATGTTTTTACGTTTTTTTGTTGAAAACAGTGTTGGGTAAACACCCTCTCATTGCTTTGACCGTTCTTTGTAGATCTCACCTTCTTGAAAGCCACAATTGGTCGATTATGCATCATTGGTCAAACTTTTCAGTCATTGCCTTCAGCATGTATAAAAACAACAGGAACAAAAGCCAAAACACTATCCTTTTACGGAATTTAGAAATCCTGGCTAGGAAAAGAGGTCAACCTAGTTATGAGGTTTGAGATCAAGTTACAAAGCTACAAAGACAAGTTACTGTGCTTTGAACAAGACATTCTTGATAGTATTTCACTCTTTCCTCATTATGTTTCCTAAGAGACAACACCAAGTAAAAAGGCCCAGGCGTTGCCTCAGAATGCCGGTCTTTGTTGCAGTGCATCCTGGGATTTGTTTTGTTTTGCTGATAGTTCATCTATATAATATAACTTACTTTCTTCTGTGAAATATATACATTTTGAAGAACGTTTCCACTCTTTTTGCCTATTGGAAGTGGCGTCCAAAATCACATAATAACAATCACAATACAAATATTTTCTATTGCATCATATTAATTCCCAAAACAGTTTCATAAGGAAGGAATCATAGTTTCTGTCATGTATTTCTGTCATAATCAAGGAATAGATTATCATCTAGAAATTGAGTTTGTTTAGATATAAGCAAACTGGAAACAATTATATTCTCATTACATAAGAAAATGTGGAGAATGTGGGGATTGCCGAATAAGCACAGGTAAAAATGTGGCGCCCTTTAACAGGACTGAGCTAATTGTGTTCTCACACCTACACACACAAATTCCAAGCTTTATAGGAATAGCATAGTTTAGACTTTTGTGATGCTTCCAACTTCCATTCCTGGTAAAAGTCACTGATACTCTTATACAATACAGTACATTGAGAAATCAAGTTTCACTGAGTATACTCATATGATTACACTGGAAAAAAAACAAAAAAACGGTTTATAAAATATTGTCACTTAGAAATTGCTAGGAAATTTCACAATTACAAAGAAATGGCATGTAACATTAAATTAAACATCACATTTTGAAGTAGAAAAACAAATTGCATTTTATTGTAAAACATACTGCAAAAATATTTTTGTTTTATTTACAGCTTTGAAATTTCATTAGTGCACACATAATGTTTGATTGTTTATTTATATAGACAAAAATCATTTAGACAGGAAAGGCATACTAATAGGTTATCCTGCACTAATGTGTACAATGTTGCAACCTTTTTTGGGTTTAAATATTTAAAATGAAATGCTGTAGAATTGTGGGAAGAAGTTGACCAGGGTTGGTATAAAATTATTATGAAATACATTTCATGAACAAATTAAATTTATGTACAAACTTTAACTTGTAGCAGGTAAAAGAAAATTCATCACAGTTTGAGAAAGATTGCACCAAAAAAAAAAAAAAAAAAACATTAGCAATTGGTATTAACAAGTGTCATTTATTTTAAAGAAGCAGCGCAAGCTCTTTTTTTTATTTAATTTTATTTTTATTAATTGTTTTGTTTTGCTTGAAATATTAAAAAAGTGTTCAAAACTAAAACAAAATCTATATGGACACTTCAAACGTTGGTCAAACATTAGAGGAACATGGTTACAGTTATTTTGATGACTTCATACATGCAGCCAATGAAAATTAAGAGACCAGCTGTTGTTATCTTATTTTGCAATCTAATCCAATGATAAGTGTAATAAAGAGTCCAGATACTGTATGTACTTTAGAATTCAATTTTGCATATTTGAAAACAAATCAGATTTGAATTATCCACTTAAAGTATATATATATATTATATATATACAAAAAGATATTGAAGTAATCTCCACAACAAAACTATTTCATCATGATTCTCACTACTGTATATCACATATTCTTGATGTTGCTAGTCTGAAAGTATGGGGAATCCCCACAGACTGTATTTGCGGCATAAACAAAGCACAGGCCTTGAAGCGTTGCGTAGCCTTATACCTACACAGACACCTACACACAGTACAGTGACATGCAGAGTCACGGTTTCACTCATACTAGTTTCTGTTTTGTTCAAGTGCATTAAAGGGAAGTGCTTTGATTCAATCAAACAATCAGCACTGTAGGTGTACATTTCCTCAAAAAGCGAAACGATGTTTAGAATCCAGAGCATTTGATTACTGTAAGTGAAGTTTCTGGGACATTCATTCACAATGAAGGAATTTAGGAATTTTTTTAAACGAATCTTAAAACCTTTTGATCTGAATGCTTGTTACAGTTGGTTACATGCCTTTCCTAATGAGTTTCACGTTTAGAGTGAACAGGAAAAATGCTTTAAATCTTTTGTTTCGAATAGGTTAGAGTTATATTCATGTTGATTTCATGTAGTTTTGAAAAACTGCTACAATTTTCAAAAAAGTTTAATCAACATTATAGCACAAATAGCTCAAGCAAAAATGAAATGTCTGTCTGTTACTCACTCTAATGCCTTTTCAAACCTGTACGACAATATATGATGAGTAAATAACAGACTTTTGGGGTAAATGATACTTTTACTAACTTATTGAACCTGGAATATCACTGTAACCCTTTATTCCATGCTATTTGTCTTAACGCTTTATTTGTATCTACTGAAGTATTTTAGAAATGTTTACTTATTAATGTCAAATACAAAACAGAGTTGTAACAATAGAAATTATGAACATTTTAATATTTGTGCATTTTTTTCTACTCGTGTAATGTTATATATCCAATACAAGTAGAATGTGATCAAAAATCATATTATAATCCAAATTAAATCAAATTATAATCCAGACTTATTCACAGATTTATTTCTTATTACTTTTACAAAATTTTCAGTAACATAAGGGAAGCTGTAGTCTGTGGACCTTTCCTGTCATTAATTTCCAATTTCCTGTTTTTGCTCATCCACCTACACTCCCCAGTCCCCCACACAATATTCACAGTAAACTGCACGTATGTATTATTACGTATACATGTTTTATATCTTCAAATGCATCTTTAATGCAACTATAACACTTAATGGCATATCATATGATAGCAAATGTCAAAGTGTCTGCAAAAGCAATGCAGAGAGCATGTCATCTACAGCAGAATGTGATTGCATCACACCTTACAGTGACTCATGTGCTTGAAATACTTTTCATGCCCAATCCACATTAGAAAGGGAGTGTCGCTTTCACAAGTCACAACTTTATAATTACCCAGTTCACCGTGTCAGACAATGTAAACCTTTATCAGACAGGAAGTACTGTATATCTTTATGTGAATGTGTCAGTTGTCTATGTGTAAAGCTTTAAAAACTAAATTAAAATCACTAACCCCCAGTTTCACAGACAAGACGTAAGCCTAATCCCAGACTAAAATGCATGTCTGAGCTGTGTCAACCGAATCAATCGTCAACTGAATCACATTCAATCATAACTTTGAGAAAACCTTGCGAAAAAGAAGTTTATTCAAGTGTGCTATTAGTATACTTCTTTTAAACTAAAAAATAGGAAAGTATACTTTTAGTCTACTTTTTATGTACTTCTCAGAAATGGGCTTTATGTACTTTTTCTTAGAAATATACTTAAAATTACATTTAAGTATACTTGACTTATACTTAGAAAAAGTCTAAATATATTAATGTTTACCTAGAAACATTTGTGCTATTGAAGTGTCTGTGCGGAGTGTGGAAGCTGAACATGGAGGCGCCGGTGCATCACTTGCTCTTAAAATACTCCCTCATTTTTGGTCATACAGATAAGAGTAATAAATCTTTCAAATCTGTAAAGACTCTACGTTTATTTTTGTGCACTCACAATATCAACAAAACGCGCTTTTGTAAAATAATGAA
>NW_015662932.1:118825-134260 GCF_001515625.1 Sinocyclocheilus rhinocerous
TATCTATAGAGAGTGAAATGTCTACTTTCAAATGAACCAATTCAAATGGAAAACAAATATTCTTAGATTATGTAATCCGTGTGAAACATGTATACAGGTGCATCACTACTGCAGAGATGACGAGTCAGTGTCGCCGACTTCATCTCTTAAACCGAAAACAAAGAAAGCACTAGTTTATCAAATTATTAAAATGTTAATGCAGTCTCCTTACTGTTTTTCCCTGACACATTCATAATCATTACTTCTGCGGTGCGCTGTGGTAAGCTTTATGTGTGTGTTTAAATGTTATTAGGCTATGTAGGCAATTAAAGGCTCATTATAACGATTTAAATGGTTTATTAATAAACGTGCGATTAGTCAACTAATGCTTCAAATAAACGACTACTAGTCGACCAGTAAAATCCTTAGTCGAGGGCAGCCCTATTAAAAACACAAACTAACACATTCTTACCTGAGAAAGGTTATCCCGTTTCTCCAAGAATTTAAATCCCGACGGTTTTTACAACTATCGGCTGTGCAGGATTGTGGCATCTTCGAATATTAATTTCCTATTATGGTGAATGACGTTAAGTTAACCGTTGCAAGATTGCAGACGTGCTTGGAGCGGTCGAATGAGGCACCTATACATATCTATGTTAGCAGCATCCACTCAATTTTGGAGTCACTTATCTCTTGCCCATACTTTGAGCTGAACTTGTCGACTCTGTCCAAAAGGACCTGAGCATGTCTATGTAGTTGTGTCAAGAGACCAATATCGTTGGCAAAACGCACGTTGCTAATTATTCTGCCGTTTGCACATGCTCTGTGGCTTTCCAGACCGTTGAGTGCCTCTCGCATAATGTACTGCAGACAGATGTTAAAGAAATCTGGAGACAAATTGCAGCCTTGTCAGACACTGACTATTTGATGAAACCAGTCTGTTCGATAGCCCTGCTGAAAAATCCAGCCTTGCTGGTTACCAGCATAAGGTATGTTTTGCATGCTGGGTCCAGCATGTGATGCTGGTTGCTGGTTTGCTGGTCCCCAGCAGGTGTGCTGGTAGACTAGCATAAGGTATGTTTTGCATGGTGGGATGCTGGTGTGCTGGTGGACCAGCATGTGTTGTATTTGGGTGCTGGTATGATCCCAGCAAGACCACTACAAAACTTGTGTATGTGTTACATATCACGTTTCTTAGTGTGTGTTCAGAGTAAATCACTAAAGGAAAAAAAAAAGAGACAAACAGAAACTCAAGAACTACAAATGACTTAAGCCACAGCCTTAGATGAAATCAAATGAAGATAAAAGATAAAAGTCATTAAATCTCATAAGATCTCAGCAGAGGAGGATTAAACAATTCCACAAACAGCATTACCAGCTTCACTTATTACTAACCAGACTGACGTTCTGTTAGACGTCTACAGAAGTTCTTATTAAGAATTAACAGGGGTTTAAATCTAATGTTTGTTTCATTTGAAGTGTTTAATTGTTTAATCCATTAATTGGGGTCTAAACTCTTATTACAATTAGATTGTTTTTGCTGGCTGCTATGAAGGTGTGCTTATCAAACACATTTGCAGTAGCAAATAAAGACAAAATGAGATCAGGTGATGATAGTCAGCTATTGATGGTTCCTCATCATAGTGAAATAGCCTGATTCACTAATGTCATTTGACTAACGATTGTTGTACCAATAATACGTTTCCTGTATAAAACTGCAGCGTAAGATCAACAGTATTGCAGATCCAGTTAAAAGATTTTAAAAAAAAGAGCACAAAAAGTCAAACTCCAATTACACAATAAGTCATCATAAATCAACACATGAACCTCAACAGTGGTGACAATAAAAAGTGTAATGTCACAATGCATGCTGGGTACCATAGTACAAAACTCTCAGCATGCATCACAGCATTAATAAATTATGCAGCTGAATTGTCCTATTATTTTCTTTAATTCTAACTTTGGTTCATGTATTTATTTAGCTGTTTTTTTGTGTCTTTTAATAGCTTTTTTTTTTTTTGTCACCATTTTTGAGATTCATATGCTGATTGCTGACATCTGTGTGTGTCAGTGTTGTTCACCTTTTTGTTCTCATTTTTTAAATCTTCAAACTGATGTTGCAACTCACGTTGCAGTAACACCGGGTTTGTAATATGAAAGCATTAAATGACACAACTACTAGTTTAAAATCACTTCAGTGAATCAAACCATTACATAATTGTGAAACCATCAACAACAATTGATCATGCACTGCAAATGAATTTGTCAAATACAATGTCGAAGAAGACAAATGATTATGAATAAGAGTTAAGAGCCCAACTAATGGAAACAATAATCACCATTATGGTAACTTAAAATGAAACAAACGTTAGATTTAAACCCCTTTTAATTCTCAATAAAAACTTCTGTAGACCTCTAACAGAAATAAAGTCAATCTGATTAGTAATAAGTGAAGCTGGTAAGGCTGTTTGTGGAGTTGTTTAATCCTCCTCTGCTGAGATCTTCAGAGATTTAATGTATTTTATCTTCAGTTGATTTCATCTAAGGCTGTGGCTGCAGTCAGTTGTTGTTGTTGTGTTTCTGTTTGTCTCTTTTTTCTGTTCTCTTCTTTCCTTCAGGGATTCTGCTTGTTAATGGGCTTATTAAGGCTGAAATGACTTAATATTTAATATACACAGATTTTGTGACTCAGGTAAGGATCTGGGCCGACACTATGTTGCTATCTGGGTTGGCTATTGACTTTGGTTGAATTAACTCTGTTTCAGCTATTGTTGAAAGTGTCACTATCACTATTTTCAATAATATTTCATGGTCCTCACAAGCTCTTTTTAACTGATTTGTGTACAGATCTTTTGAAACAGGAGACAATTCCTTTGATGCTTTGAAATGTTTTACCAGTTTACCAGTGACACTGACTAATAATGTTAATCATTACTAAAACAATTACAATTTTCAGTTCTATTTTTAGCAGAGGGAGCAAAATAATTTACAAAGTTATCATATAATTTAATATATCATATGTTTAACCTTTTATTGTTTTTTTTCCATTTACATCATTAATATGTTAAATAGAGAAATATGAAAGCAAAAACTATGTTTTTCCAAAAAAAAAATGCTTGCATGCAGACAGCTGGCCTACTGACACTCAACCCTGCAAGACCATGCTGGTGAACCAGCATCAGCATCAACGGCTCCATTTAGCTTGAGAACAGCATGAATATGTTGGTCCACCAGCTAGACCAGCACTATACCAGCATAAACCAGCCTGGACCAGCTTGGAATCCATGCTGGATTTTTCAGCAGGGAGTGCCTCTACCTGGTCTGAATCCGGCTTGTTCCTCCGCCATTTGCGATTCAATATCGTTCTTCATCCTGCTTCAATCTTAAAGTTGATCTTACTTGACTGGTAGGTGAGGCTAATTGTATGGTGATTTTCACATTTGGTTGTATCCCCTTTCTTTGGGATGGTGACCACCATAAATCTTGTGACGCCTTTGATTAGCTCACCTTCGATGCCATCAGGAGCCTTCCGGGATTTTATCTAGGAGGATCTCCAGATCAATCTCAAGATCAATCTCAAGGAGGTCCAGTTCAAGCACATTGTTGCCTATATATAGTATTTTGGTAAGAACAATGATTACCATATAGTTTTGTGTGTGTGTGTGTGTGTGTGTGTGTAGATAGGTAAGGGTAGATAATAATCCACCACCTGATAGAACAAATAATGAGTAATATTGCTTGAATGTAGGACAAATCAAAAGACATGGGTCAGAGAGCACTCGTTAAAGAATATTGATGTAACGAGTACTCATTAACTAACAGTCTACTCTAGATTCCATTGTCAGAACCAATCTGTACATTTATAGTATTCTGATTGGTAAAGTCTCTGTATAAAATGAACTAAAGCAAAGCAGATAACATGCACTGAATCATGGACTGTTAAATCTTATTTTTTATAGTATGTGGTATTTAGTAGTATGTTTTTGTTAGCCTAAGTTAAATTTACATTCACATGTAATAACCGAATCCAAACCAAAAACATACAATGAGTATTGCTCATCAATTGTGTTTGGATTTAGAAGAACACTTTGCACAAAATAGTGTCTTTTACATGATGGGTAAGTGTGGAATAACACACTGTAGACTGTGGAATAACAAATCAGGGATGTTTTTAAATGTTAGTATTACTCAATTATAATTAATACGAATTGATGTTATGCAAAATGCAAAAATAATAATTATGCATACACTTCTGTTGATCAATATACTTGCTATAACTACGGTTGGGTACCGAAACCCAACCGGTATGTAACCGGACCGAATCAGAATGCAGATTTCATTGCCTCATTTCTGTGCCACTTAAATGCCTGAGCTGTAGATTGAAATATTTGCCCTTTGGTGCTCCGAAACGTACGTATAAAAGATCATCACCACACGTGATCGCTAGTTAAATTATAATGCATTCGTGGTGTCAGAATAATCAGAAAAATAATTTACCTACTGAGAAAATTCATGTGAACCCAAGTCAGAAAGCTCTGATGATACAAATCAAACATCTTTGTAGTAAAGTTAGTGTCCATGTTGTTTTCACATTCTGACTTAACCCTTTTATGGTGTTCAGGTCTGTGGGGCCCATTTATTTTTTATCAAAAGAAAAATTATATGATTAATTATTTTTTCAAACTCAAACATATTGGCCTTGGCTCATTTTCTGCGAAGAACATAATCAAAACAAATTTTCAATGACCACACACTTTCCACCCCCTACACATTTATATTACATACAGGATGTTCGGGTCCACTGGACCCAGGGCTAATAAAAGTGTGGAAATGTAGGTCCTGTGTACCTTCACACTGTTAGTATGTGTGAACGACACCAAGCTGCGGCAGACAGAGACACTGAAGAGGGACTTCAGGAGCCTGATCAAGACCCGTGACGACAATCATCGTGTCAGGACCGCTTTCCACGTATCGGCGAGGACACGAAAGGTTCAGTAGGCTGTTTGCCTTAAACGAATGGTTATTGTCATGGTGTAAAGAACAGAAAATGCTCTTTGTTAAAAAAATGCAAAATAAATGAACAAAAACAATTTTTAAAGCTTGAGTTCCTAAACATTAGATCACTCGCACCCAAAGCAGTTATTGTAAATGAAATGATCACAGATCGGCCTGGGAGCGCCACTCTGACTCTAGACTCTGCGGAGTACGAGAAGTGAGGCCCCCAGAATGAGGGGCTGTGACCGCGTCAGTAAGAACTTGGCCTTTGTTGTCCCTCTCAGTAGAAATCGCGGTCCAGGGACACCTAGACCGGACCAAAAGGGCAATTTAGCGTCTGCGATTAAAGTGGCAGGGGCTCGCCTCAACATCGCAGAAATAGAAACCAAAATAGAAACTTTGTGTGCCGCCGTCATGGCTGGTTAGGACAAAAAGTTGATTAACATGAAGCACGTGATTAACACGTGTAAGCCTTGCCTTTTTTGCACCAGACAAACCATGGGTCCATGGCTCCAAAAAGTTCCAGTTTAGACAAATCACTTCATATAACATTCTTTCAGAACTCTATTCAAATGTATTATAGCATATTTAAGCTTGGCCATGCTTGTCTAGTGTTCTTATACTCTGCATTGAAATGTTTTTGCCTCTTTTCATCTTTGGCAATAAATCAAGGTTTTTTTCTCAGTTGCTCTGATCAAACATTTTATTCACCTTTTATACCCTGCCCTTCCTAACAGAGCATGCTGCACAATTTCTTGTCCAGGCCCTTGTCATTTCTAGACTACTGCAATGCTCTTTTGGCTGGACTTCCATGATGTGCAATCAAACTTCTACAGATGATTCAGAAAGCAGCAGCATGACTGGTCTTCAATGAGCCCAAAAGGTCCACGTTATCTCTCTACACTGGCTACTGGTTGCAGCTCGCATCAAGCTGCTGTAAGCAAGCATCAAGACAGAATGATAACGATTGATGATTGATATAGAACAGCCACGGGTTCCGCAACCTCCTCCCTCCACTCTCTTATGAACAAGCCCTCCAAAAGCCTGAGATCGGTAAGTGAGCAACGCCTCGTGGTGCCATCACAGAGAGGCACAGAATCACTATCCATTACATTCTAATTCACCGTTCTTTGCTGGTGGAATGATCTTCCCAACCCCATCAAGAATGCAGAATCCAAGACAATATTCATGAGACAGCTGAATATTATGTATAACTCATCTCTTCCATCAGCTCTTAACTGCATACTACTTGAAAAAAAAAAAACAACAACCTCTATGCTTTAAATTTTCCTTAATCCCTCCCTGTTATAGCTTGTACTATTCTAAACAATGTCTGACACTTTGTATTATTAGCACTTCTTGTGTTCACTTGCCTCTTTATGATGAATCACTACTTATTGTATTCTTCATTTGTAAGTCACTTTGGATAAAGGCGTCTGCTAAATAAATAAATGTAAATGTATAAATTTATCCACCTAATCTTTCCCATAAAAGCGGGTGCAGCCATTAATAAATTTAATGGGTCTGGCTTCCAGCTATTTTTAGCTGTACAAAACAGCTCATTTTGCTGCTTGATATTGCAAACTGGTGTTTCTTACCATATTATTTTAATGTATTATCTTAATTATGAACGCACTGATTTGTAGCACAAACAGATTTACTGTTTACTGCACTTTGTTATTCTTCTCGTTATTTCTAATGAACTGGTAATCTCACACATTCACAAAAAACGGCTTACGCATGCATTGAAAAATATGGTGGATACCTTACACAAGTGACAACAGCAATGTTGAAAATGAATTGAATAATTATGGCATAGTTGTATTACAAAACAATCCTATAACTCCTATATTATTACATTATATATTGTCATTATCACTTTTAATATGCCACAAAAATGTTATAGATGCAATTTTTAAGAAAAACGTCTCAGGTTACTTATGTAACCATGGTTCCCTGAGTAGGGAACAAGACACTGCGTCCTCTAGGGGTCGCTATGGGGAACGCCTCGTCGTGACCCGTGTCTGAAGCATACATTGAAAAAACACCAACCCGGTGATCTGGCCGCACGATCCAGGAAGTAAGAAGCCGAAACCTGGCTTATCGTACCGTCTGAACATATATCGACGAGTGAGATAAACACTGCGAGTCGAGCACCCGGTTTCTGAATCCAGCAGAGGGGGTGCTCACCGAGGACCTCATGAAAGGGAACTCTAAAACATGTGACTTCAGAAAAACTCTTCAGAAGAGCTTACATTTTTAAATGATTACAGTTGTTGAATACTTTAGATTGCAGTTGTATACTATATGTAAGGAATTAAATATATATGTATACAGTAACCTCAAATAGATTTTAGACACTTACCTGTGAAAAAAGAAAAGAAAAGAAGAAAAAAGGAAAGAAAATAATAATTTTACCACTTTCTGGCTGTCAAACATTAACTGTGATTGCTTTGAATTGGCAACTTTGTGGACTTGAGAAATGACTTTAAACATTGACTAAAAATCATCTTGATAATAGCATTTTTAATTGAAACAATTAAAACTGCTCATGAAAGTGAAGTTATATAGTTTTTTGCAAAACCTGTGCATATTAAGATGGTGTGAATTGTAAAGATTGTTAAGCGATAATAATTACACAAGAATATGCTTCAAATAAGCATCATACAAGGAAGAATGTGACTTGCTGTTGTTCATGATTTTCTAGTTTATTTATATTTTTTACTGTTGTTTCAGGTGATTTTTTTTCTTATGTTGGTTGTGTTTGTATATGCATATATATGTATACTAATATATATATATATATATTAGTATGTTCATTCATCCCACATTCCATCATTCCATCATAATATCAACTATATATGATGATTTTTCCTGCATGCAGACATGCTTTTGAAGTCACCACATATGAAAACTGATGCAATCACACAGCAATATCATTGACCGCAATATTGCTCAAGTCTACATAAGAAAAATTAAACACTCATTGTGTCATTTATTGGATTCATTGTAATAATTACATATTTTCATTTTGTGGGTTAATTAATTTAATATTCTTTTGATTTCATAAATAAATGTTTACATAAATGCTTCATTTAATATATTCCTTTTTTTGTCAGGTCACTTTCATTGAATGTGTAACTTTTATTCTACTTTTATTACACTTTTACATTTGTGTATTTGACCTACAAAGATAATATATCAGCCATAACAGTTTTCCCTGATAAGGTCCAGAGCATTTTCCCTTTCACTTGTGCTGATCTTTTACATCACGTTTATCTGAGATCACTGCGATGTTGTTTTGAAAACTTCCAATAATCTCTTCACAATAACCTTAATTCACAATGTTATGTGCATGTCATGTATTTCATCACTACAACAGAAGCCTTTGTTTTGGTGATATTCTTGTAGTGATTAATGACTGGGTGTGGACAACTGTTTGACTCATTCAGTTGGAATTTACTGTATTCAACATCATGACCTTTTGCTAAAAGATTTGTTTTGCTCTGTTTGTGGTTGTTAGCTACAGTCATCTGCTTGTGACGTTGTACGGTAAAAGAATTCTAAAAATAGACTATAATTGTGACACATCATATTACTATGACACAGAAAGCAATTAGTACAATTACTGGTTACATTTATGATGCAAGCAAGTCCCTTACTGAAAATCTCACGCTTACTTCTCTTCCCAAAAGGTAGCATGAAAAGCAGTTCAACTTCACCTCAGAATGACATATTCTAAGCTATTTACATAACTGTAAATATAATTTTAACAGCACTGTCTGAATGGAATTTTCAAAATAAGCTTGTATTTTAGGTCCAAATTATATTGAAAAGACTGTGCTGCAGTAGATGATTCAGGTATTATTTATTTATCCGACATGATATTAAAATAATAAGGCATTTCAAAAAATCTGTGTAACTTAATATCAATTTCAGCTTCACATTTAGTCTTGGTTTAGTGATTCATACAAATTGGGTGTGGATAAACTCACAGTTTGACTCATTCTCTTGGTAATAATTTGTTGTGTGTTCCTCTGTGGTTGTTAAGAGACTCTGAGCTTCTTAAGGAAAATGTAGTGTCTTAAAATAGCTGCTACTTCAAACAGTAATGCGTGTCTCTGTAAACAATTACACAGTGCCTAGCAATGATATAAATATCCTACACTTCTGACGCAATCAAGCCTCTTCCAGTAAAATCTCAATAATGATTTTTTTTTGTGTGTATTTGGAATTCCCTATGTTATGGGGACCAAATCCCCCACAAGTATAGAAATACCAGTAAATTTTGACCTTGTGGAGACATTGTTTTGGTCCCCATAAGGAAACAAGCTTATAAATCATACATAAATTAAGTGTTTGTTTTTTTTTGAATTAAGTGTAAAATCTAAAAATGCACAAAGTTTTGTGTGAGGGGAAAGTTTGGGGAAAGGGAATGTAAAATACAGTTTGTACAGTATAAAAACCATTATGACTATAGAGTGTCCCCATAAAACATGGAAACCAGTTTGTGTATGTGTGTGTGTGCACATTTGCATATTTCATGAATGTATTATTTAGTTATATTTATTTACATTTTTAGATTTTATTATTTATTTACAATTTATATTGATCTTACTCTCAAAAAGTAAATGCTATATAAAACATTTAAAAATTAAATATTAATAAATGATCTTAAAAACAAACAGTATACAGCTGAACATCATATAATTCGTGCTTTGCCCTGAATTAAACTTTCTATCTATGTAGAGATGTCTTGGTTCAGATGTTTTGTGTCCCTCATGTGCCGGTGCTTATGAATGTAAAGTAAACACACACAGGCAGGCCTCCAGTAGTGGTGATGTAAGACTCTTACTGTCTGTCCTCTGAGTCTTCAGTGTGTTTAGTCAGCTCCTTTCACTGCTGTGCCATACTTTTGCACATTCAGAATATAATGAGAATATAATGTTTGAATTTATGTCAAGATCTCTGACTTTTGATTACAGAATTTGGTGTCTTGCCCAATTTTATTACAGCTTGTGCTATTTTAAAATTCATTTCTGAACGGTATGCACAGCACATGTGAGACTACTGAGAGGTTTTTCTCAGGACAACATTCATTTGATCTCCATAATTTCATTTGGGTTTAAGAGAAAACACATACTGGAGTATAAAGGTATTAAATAGATCACGTGTGATTCTCCTGTAGAAATGAGAGGCTTTCTGACAGTCTGACACTAGATGGCAGCACAGAAACAGTTTTACTGAAGGCTATCGGCTACAATGTGCTATCTGCACTAACTTTGTTATTAAACGTCACACTATTTATGATGCTGTCATCCTGGTTTTGCACTTTAGCTTTAAAAATGCATTTTAAATGATATATTTTTTTAAAAAGTAACTGTTTATATGTCATTCTGTGCTGCTGTAATTGATGAAAAAAAAATTGTGTGTGCTTGATGCAAATGATAGTTTGTTGGTTACTTGATTTTGCTCAGATCCATCCGTTCAGAAAAGACTTGCACCAAATGGTAAATTGGTATGATAACCTATGGCACCTCCTCACCCTCAGAATGCAGAGCATTTTCAGATTTTTGACCAACTGTATAAAGAAGTGGATTAAGACAAAATAAATTATTAAAAAGGAATGAAAAATGTGAATCAGTTAAACAAGCGGTCTACACTGCTATTTAACATCATGAAATATATTTAACAGCTGGAATGAACAGTGGAGATCAAAATGCCACGTTCACACAATGTGGATATAGGCTATATGAACTGAAAATCTATCTGTGATTCATTCTACAATATCATTCTACAATTGTGAAAAAAGTCATGATTCACTTTACTGTTACCACATTTGTAATCTCAGCAGTACCGCCGCTCCCTATAAACAGAGTACGCAGTTTGCGTAGGGCACCAGTACTCCAAGGGGGGCACCATCCCAGTCGCTAAAACAAAAAAAACAAAAAAAACAAAACCTGCCATTTCTGCATCCGCGCCCGCGACCACGACCGCTCGCACCTCATGTTTGCTGCTGAATTCAAATGATCATAATTGATGGACAACTATGCCCGTGAAAAGACAGCAGCAATCCGGCGCCGTGAAAAAAAAAAAAAAAAAAGTGAAAACGAAGCCCGTGCATCACTTTCAGGCACATTCATAATCCTGTGAATCTTTTTTTGGCTGTTGAGGTTAATAACGTGTTTTAATGTCGGTAATAATTTCACCACCACCAACGCATCTAAGTTTCCATGTTCCCTAACAAAAATTAGCCATAGTTTTACTAAAAATAAAACCCAAAAATCATAGTTCTTGTAGCCATGGTAACCACAAATTAACAATGGTTTTGTTACTTCAAATAATAATTTACAAAGACGTATTCAGATAAATATATATATATATATATATATTTTTTTGGTAATAAAAACAGACCTAAGCAAACAACAGCCTTTAAAACGACTTAAAATGCACTAAAAACAATGAGGCAATAATGATTGGTTAATTAATAATAATCATATGGTTTCATTGAATGACACTGTTAAAAATGCATAATGTAATATAAAAGAAACAATTTATGTACATTACATATTATTACAAATGCCTGCGAAGGGCGCCAAAGGCCTAGTAATTGCTGTTGTTACACTTGCAAGACGATCAAATCCTTGTTTAATATTGACCAAACATTTAATTCAAATATCCAATTGATCTTTAATTTTTGGCCACTTTTTCGCGATAGAAATGCTACAGCCTCTATAATTTAACAAATTTACGAAATTTCACGAAACGAGACGCTGAACCGAAACGGAACTGTGATTGGTTGTTTAACATGTTGGTCAAACGGCCTCATGGGCGGGAAAATTGAATGGCCTCATGAAAGCTGCCATGGATTCCAGACCTTCAGCCGTCAGTCTGGCTACGCGAGACTACCACATTTTGTTCTCAAAAAAGTGACTTCTCTAACCTCATTTTATTTTTACATTTTCAAATCTACTGCATTAACGGTAGACGTGAGAACCAATGAGGTTTGTGTGCCCAATTTATTCTCCGCCTTCTTTTCCTTATATGGTAATGAGTACGCTCATTGCACAATGCGCCACGCTTACATAAACAAACAGATTTGAATGCGGATAGGCCAGGTAAGATTTTGAATGAATTACAGCTCATATTTCCGTCTGTTTGGACTTAAGTAAACTTGAGAAAACGAGAGCGACTTCAGACAACTTGGAAAATTTTATGCGCAGGAATTTTATGGACTACTTTTATGTAGGCTACTTTTTGGAGCTTGACAGTTACACTTTTCCCATCCCCTTATTTGTGTTTCACCAATGAAAACGTCAACAAAGGTGAGTAATTAATGTGACACCATACTTTTTGCAATGAATGGAAGAGTTGGTATCTTTTAAATGGATATTAATACTGCCATTTTTGTTTTTCTTAAATGTATTTTTCTTGAAAATCAGCTTAATTATGATTAAGTAGTAATGTGATGTGACTGGTTCTGATGACGTTTAATTAGGTGTTACATTACATAGCATTACTGAACACAGAGAATGCCATTGGTAAATTACATTTTGAAATCCTAAGTTTTAGTGTGACTATGCATAAATAAAAATTAAATAAAAAGCTTGGTAGGTTTAATTAATGTATGATTGAAACGTTTCTTTTTGAGAATCATTTTCAGCTGCAGTGCCACTGCAATCATAGAATAACCCTTCTTCAAATTAGTTTGTAACATCTTATTCTGTTTACATTGCACATAATCATATAGCTTAAACTGTAATCTAGCCAGTCTCCTCACAGTTTTTCTTTCCATTTAACGCAAACGCATACACAAGCAGTCTGTTCTTGTGGTCTTGTAAAGTAATGTAATCTAATGAGATGAGATGGTAGATTCATGTTATTGCCGGATCATCTGTTTGGGGGTTTCATTTCGTCTCTCTCCACAGCTCTAAGCACACATGCAGCATCTGCTCCTGAGTACCCTAGAGTGGACTTTTGATGCTCAAACACATCCATATACACAGATGCCCACACACTCCAAAATATATTCATTTGGACCCCCGCTGGGGATCAAGGGAAACCTTGGCGATGTCTCAAAGTCTGAGCAGACTGGACACACTATGCATGTATGTCTTACGTAAAAATAGTAGTACATTTAATAGAAAGCAGTAGTAAAAATCTGCTTTTTAACTGTAAGTTACCATTTGTGGTGAAAGATTAGATTTAACAAGGAATGCAATTTTATGTCAAAATACTTCAAAAATGTGTTTTTTTGGAAGTAAAAAGTATGAATTACCTTATTATTTTTGACAATAGAGACAATATAGTAGCTGTTGTCTCTAAATTTATCAATAGCAATGACATTTTTGCATTAAAACAATTAGCAAAAAAAATTTGAAATTGAACAAATTGAAATTAGCAACAAAATTATATAATTTGAAGGTATAAACAAATTTTTGTTTGTATATGACTCATCTTTTTTGAATGTTGATTATTATATCTACAAATTAATAATTATAAAATTAATAAAGCAAAAAAATTATATTAATTGAAATTAGTAGTTGAATCTAATTGAATTTAATTAAACGTTTAATATTTATCAATTTCAATTAGACTATTAACTGTTGTTAACTTTGACCTTTGGTATTGTAGTAATGTATATCAAATGTTTAGATTAGTTGAGAAAGATTTTTCCCTGATAAAAATTTACATGTACAAATTGAATCGAGAGCTTGTCAATCAAAATCAAATCAATTTGTGAAATGTGTTTCAGTACCCACTGTTTTTTTTACAGTGATTTTTAAATAAATGTTATTATTTTATAATGAAGAACGTCAGGGGTGTATACTTTTAAAAGTGAGGTATTCTTAAAATTAAATCATTATCTCCGCAAAAGTGGGGTGATGAATCAACAAATGTAATTTCCTTTTGATAATAATGGATGCTACCCCTCTGATAAACTAAGAGTTACAGTGAATCCAGCTCTGCGTATTCTATATTTTATTAACTTTCAGAGACAGTTTGACAAACACAGCAGGGGTATAGCTCAGTCCTTAACAATCAACTGTATGTCACATCAGCCTTCATCTCTCTCATACACTTCTTTCTCTTTATTCTTGATTTTTTCCCCCCCCCACAGTTTCTCTTGCTCTCCCACAGAGGTAGGAAAATATAGATGGATCTATGCTAGCTTGGTAGTATGTTAAAAACAAAAATAACAGTTCTGTGTCTATCTGTGTCAGAGCCATCGCTAAAATTCACAGGGCCTATGACAAAAATGTTATAGGCCCCCAGGCCCAATGAGTGGATTAGAGCAGAGATTCTGACTTCCTGACTCTGACTTTCTGACCTCCAAGGTCTCCCATTGTCCACAGCAATATTCAAAAGCCCTAAGCCCTACACTCTTAAGAAAAATGGTTCTAAACAGTACCAGAAAAGGGTTCTTCGGCTTGTAACAATAGCAGGACCCTTTTTAGTGCTAAATAGAACCTTTTTTATAGGGTTCCATATAGAACCATGCTTTGAAAATGCTATATAGGACCTGAAAATACACAATTGAGTTTAGAGTTACAGTGTGTCCATGTGTTTGTGTAAAAACAATTATGTTTATGAAGGCCAAAAGCAAAAATGGACAGTAGCTATGTGAGCCCTTCACAATCTTAAGGATGGTACTGTGTGCATCCCGAAAACTCCCATTGGAGTTGCTTTATTCTAATAATAATAAAAAAAAAAAAACTCTTTTTAGCAGGTCCTCAACCCAAGCACATGCTCCACACTTGACCACAATGGTAACTCACCAAAAAAAACTACATAACAGAAAGTTTTAAAGTGGCAACATCATAAAATATTAGACATTAACAAGTTTCCCTATTTTCTTGTTTGCTAAAAATGCATAAAATTAAACAAATATAAATAACAAGAAAAAATAATAACACTTTATTTAAACATTTTCTCTATCCATATCCAGCCCTGAGCTACTTGATTGAAACATGTTCTTTCAAACTGAAAACATTGTGGTAAGCAGAAAAGTAACGAGTTTAAGTCAGTTTAACGAGATGGGAAAACCTGTGACAAATGAGAAACCTGATGTTAAATCAAAATGAATTGTTTTAAAATAAAGTGAATAGCATAAAAAAAAATAAAAAAATACACACACAGGTTTGTATTTGTGAATTGTGGGGACATTCCATAGGCGTAATGGTTTTTATACTGTACAAACCGTATTTTCTATTGCCCTACACCAACCCTACCCCTAAACCTACCCCTTACATGAAACTTTCTGCATTTTTAGATTTTCAAAAAAAAAAAACGAATTCTGAATGATTTATAAGCCTTTTGAAATACGGGGACACTCAAAATGTCCTCATAAATCACCTTCTCGTTGTAATACCTATGTCTACCCATGTCATTATACAAATTTGTGTCCTCATAAATCACAAAAAGACACACACACATATATATATATATATATATATATAT
>NW_015662932.1:134490-146247 GCF_001515625.1 Sinocyclocheilus rhinocerous
ATCGCAATAAGCATTGTGCTTTGGTACTATTAATATGAAATAAAGTCTCAGATTTCAAATTCTGTCCACTGTATTGCAGTATTCAAACAATAAATGCCGTTTTGGCGCTGTTAAATGCGGAGTGATAGATCTCTGTAGCGCCTCAATTCAACAGACGAGGCGCACGTGAACTGATCATCTCCTCCACATTAATACCAGTTTCAGCACAAAATAAACATGACTAAACATCCGAAGGTAAGTTAAAAGAAAGAGTACAACTTTACAATCCGTATCCTGTCTCATGTAATCGCTCAATCAGTGTTTCAGCCGCGCAAAGACGTCAATATAACGTCTTGTAAACAATGTCAAGTAATGTCACATTTACCTCAGAAAAACATATTCGGTGACAATAAACTCATTAGTCAGATAGAAAAATAATCTGTAGAGCGGGGCATTTTGCTAAATATATGCACCATATAACATATTCATTATAAATTTTACTGTTCTTCAATGTTTAATTTATGTTTGAATAAATCCATCAAGATTTTATGACAGCCACCATTATGTTTATATTTAAAAAAAACAAAAACAAATTGAAGTAGAGATATTATTATGTAATTGTAAATCAGTTAATTTTAATCTTCAATATTATAGTAATGTAGTACCAACTGACTCTCATGTATATTTTACAGCATTAGTTGAGAGATTTTTTTCCTTGAGAAAATTTGGCATGTACTGTACCTGATATATATCCAAAATAATCGATATTGAATCGAATCGAATCAAATTTTTTTAAATTTTTTTTTTAGTCTAGGCTTTTCAGATAAGTATTCATTTGACTTAATGTTTTGTACAGTGACAGTGGGGAAAAAGAAAGTAAGTGATTAATTGCTGAAATGTAGTGTTACTCATCACTGTCATGGTTGGATAGAACAAAAACTCTGTTTAATATGGAACAAATAACTTGTATTGCTTGTCACTTTATCACGTTTGGTCAGGGCACTTTGTTAGACTGCAAGAGGCTGTTATTCCAAACTTTGCTGTATACAATATTAGACCCAACAGCAGATTCACAGGCACCTTTAGTCTACCTTTAGTTCATTTGGTAAACCATGGCACTAATGACTTGATCACAGGTTTGATTCGCTCAATGTAAACTTTGCATTCACTGTAAGCTGTTAAAAACATCTAGCAAATGTGTAAATGTAGGTTCAGGTCCAGCAGCAAACAAACAAACAAACAAACAAACAAACAAACAAATAAATAAATAAATAAACAAATAAATAAAATAAAAATAAAAATACACAACACACACAAACTATTTTATAAGTTAGCATAGAGAAAACGAAACAGTCATTTTCACCTGCAGAAAAAAACAATTAAATAATACAATGTGTATGATATGACTCCTTTTAAAATGTATTTATTATTTATATATATTGCAACAAAAAAGCATGCCATGTTTAATCTCTCATTCCCATTTATTTATTTATTTATGCTCCTTCACTCAATTAAAAAGAACTGTTTGGGGGAATTTTTGGTATCTAAATCCCTAACATTCTAGGAACATTCTTTATGGTTTTAGTTTTACTAATATATACTAACATTTCCAGAACATTGCATGCCAGTTTTTGGCATCTCTCATCCTCCTGTGTGTGTGTTTTTTTTTTTTTTTTTTTAATTTTGGAGCTTGACAGACTTGGTCACAAATTTCAGCTACTGCAATCAATGCAAGAACTGTGGTCAAAATGACTTTGTTTGGAGTCACCGTCAAAACAACCTGTCTCCTGATAGAGGGTCCTTCCATTAAACTGTCCTGTACACACACACACTTTCTCACACTGACTCCCATAGAGAGATGAGAGCAGGACATATGAGAAGTAATATTTGTTGCCGCAGTGATAGATGTGGCCACGTAGAAGCTGTGATTACCGTGGTATGGGGGGCTTTAAACGCACATCCATTAGCCTATTGTTTAGACTTGCTAGGCCTTCTTCATCAGAGAGAGAGGTGAGGAGTGAGGGAAACAGGAGAAAACGAGAGGTGTTTATGAGACAGAGGTCTCATGTTTCGTCTTTAAAGAGGGCTGTCGTAGCCATGGTGACGGGTCTGTCATTGCTTTTGTTCTGAGATACAGAAAATTATTTTTCATGTGGGTGATTATTAGAGGCACAATCTCCTTTCTCTATCCCTCATTCTCCCAAGCGATCAGCCATTGTAACCTCTGCCATAGATGCACAGCCAAACTTACAGAGTACAAATGGCAAAACCTCCTTGAATGGCTGCATTGTTGAGCTTCACCACTCACAAAGAGCATTGAATAAAACTTTGTTAAATAATTCTTTTAAACTCACTGTGGAAAAACAATCAATTCTACTTATATTGGTATTGGCATAATCCTGGACGAATTGGATTTAGTGGTGAAAGGCGGTGAAGTTCACCTTTAAACATTACAATGGAGTGAAGCAGTAAATACACTCTGTCCTGAGCTAAGCTTTGCCTCATAGGGAGGGTCGACATTGAAGTAACTATTATGGGATGGGGATGGGGGAGGGCAGGAGAATGGGTAGTGTTATTCTTTAGGAGCCGGATTTATCAGTTTGTTGGTTGCAGCCGAGATGTCCTTTAGTTGGAACATTGAATGGGCGACTTCAGGGGGAATTTATCAGTCACAGCAAAAAGTCCTAGAAAGTTAAAGCACGCCGTAAGCGGGTCTCGACCTCTTTCATTTCTATAATAAAACTGAAAGATAGAAAGAGAGAGAGAGCGACAGACAGACAGAAACAGAGGGAGGGCAGACCAGCATGTTCCATTATCTCCAGTCAGAATGACCCACCTGCCAGTCAAAGTAATGGACTGTGAAAGAGAGATTAGAATGAGGTTATTTTAGGAACAACTCTTTAAAGAGCAAAGTAAAGCTCAAGACCTACAGTACAGTTCAGAAGAATCAAAGAACATTTTACTGTGCTCAGATTTTACTTTCACTCAACCAGATTTGGACCACTAGAGAACAATACGTACACATACATTCGGTATAATCACTCATTGCTAATAAGATTACAATGAGAGAGATTTTCTTTTGAAGGAGTGACTGCTTGGAGAGTTTCTTATTTAAATGTTTGTAACTCAGTGTCTCTTTGTGCTACGTGTCCCAAACGTGGATGCAGTATGCTCTTATATGTCTGCAACAAATTCAAGTAGTTTAGAAAACCTCTTTGAAAACAACATTATTTCTGCAATTGTTGAGGCTAATGAAACTTAAAGGGGACATCGGATGCCCATTTTTCACGAGTTGGTATGATTCTTTAGGGTCTTCATGAAAAGTATGTAACATACTTTGGCTAAAATTTCTCAATGTAGTGTAAAACAACACCCTTTTTTCCTTGTCAAAAAACTGCTCTGTTCACAGCGACCCATTTCGGTGCTTATCCCTTTAAATGTTAATGAGCTAATGCTCAACCCAATGCTCAAACCGCTCTTCCGGCAATTTAAAAAGTAAAAAATAAATAAATAAATAATACTTACTTCTTCTGAAGGTGAAGCTGGATCACAAACAGTTGCTACCTATCCATCCTTCAGCATCATCTTTTTAGCAAAACCTGCTTTGTACTGACCCTCCTTTACAAAGCAGTCTGGTGTAAAATGATTCGCACAAACATAAATGCATTTAGGTAGATAGGGGGCGCATTCCCTTAAAAAACAAAAGTAATCCACTGCGTCTTCAGCGGCTCGGATGTTGGGAGTAAATGGCGACTGCTATGTTCATTATTACATCCAACAACAAAATACCTCAATTGCTTAGGAGGCCCAATACCCTTATTTTTAGGTAGATAGCCCTAACACAGGCAGCCATTCAAAAGCAGTCATGTGTTCTGACAAAATAAAATTTCCTTGTGTCAGTGGTGTGACAGACTCTCAAAATTTGGTTGTGGCTCCTGTCACTTTGGTTATTGAATGCAGTTGTCACTCTGTCATATCTGAACTGTTTATGAACATAACTGTGTTTAGCTTTTAAACAGGACTGATCAGTGCATTCTGTGGCTGTGTGAATGTAGACAAGGTGTTTAAATCTCTAAGGACTGTGGTGTGTGTGAGTATACTGTGTTAGTTTTTTGAAGGTCACCTTCTGCTTCTCTCCTGTGGACAAACAAAAGAACGCCACTGGCAGGGGATGATAAGTAAATATAGCTTAAATGGGACTCCAAATGGGCCACAGTTATCTGTCGTTACCTGGTGTGTGTGCAGATGTGTAAAGCCATGAGGTGTGTGGTCTAGCTTTTGGTCAGGTCTATGCAGTTTTTATTAGAGCTTTAATAGATCAAATACTGACAGCTGAAGTGAGATGGTCTATGACTGATGCTTGAAACCCTCATGGCTAAAGAGAGAGGGACATAAAAAGGCTGAATAAAAGTAAAGACTGAAGGACATAACTCTTGACTTACATTGAAGTACCTGAATTCGACTGTTTAACGATGTCAGTAAGCTCTCCCAACGTGCTCAATAACATGCAACTTTAATAAGCAAACACGAAACAAACACAATATATCAAGGTAAAGAGGCGAACTGACTTTATAAATCTGCCCAAAATATTTATATTTCAAATAAATGTTGTTCTTTTGAACTTTCAATAAATCAAAGAATCCTGAAAAAAAAGTACACGGTATTCACAAAAATATTAAGCAGCACAGCAGTTTTCATCATTGATAAAAATAAGAAATGTTTCTTGAGCAGCAAAACAGTTAAATCAGATTGTTAAATCTTTTCTTTCTATAAAGAACTTTGAAATAGTCATCCATGCATTCATTACTTCACGCCTTGACTACTGCAATTCACTCTATTATGGAGCAAACCAATCATCTATTGGACGCCTTCAAATGGTTCAAAATGTTGCAGCCAGGCTGTTGACTATGGGATTACATCTCTGCCACAATTCTGCATGCGAAAGATCATATTTTGAACGCGCGCGAACTGAGTTTTGTGGAGAAAATGTTTGTCTCGCAAAGAAGAAAGTATTTCGAGCACATGAAAATCAATTTTGCATTTAAAATACGTTTTTGGATTTGTGCAGACCTTCTCTTTTGCGTGTGCAACGTTTCACTAGCTTGCTCACCTGATGCCAGCCCTCAGTGCTCTCTAAATGCCAACAGCTCGCTTGCTCAACACAACCCAGCGTTACAATGTGCCATAATTCCAGCCAATCAGAGACCGAGGCTGCTAAATTCTGATTGGCTGCCTGGACAACCAATCACAACATTCCTTGCATTACCTCGACAGCAGAAGAGGAAAAATACAGTGCATGCATAATTATTATGCAAGTTGATATTCTAATCATATTTTTTTCCAAGCACATTTTACCCATTCCAAACGACATCAATCTTAATAACTACTATATATAATTATTCATGAAGGCTGGAAGTGAAAAATGTCTTATATTCAGGTGTGCATATTTTTTTTATTTATTGTATTGGTTGATATTGCAATAATTGCATATATCATATATAATCATTTCAAACTACTGGTTGTAGTTTATTGTTTTATTCATTTCTTTTATTTAGACAAAACAGTTTGGAATGTAATCCTTTACTTTATTGGTTATCAGTTGTAATATAATTAATTATTGGCAAAATTTTATATCAGTGCTTTTCCCTGAAATACTGCACATTATAAAGTGGTGCAACTGTTATGAAATCACCTCTTGTATGATCTACATCCTGGTGAAGTTCTAGCCTCTAGAATGAACATGCAAAGCCTACCTACTATTTTAAGCAACTTTTGGTCTAGAATATTGAAATTCCAGATGCTGCAATATTACCTTTAAGATAGGAATCTAAGAACTGCAAAAGACTATCAATTTTTCAATGTTCTGCCAAAAAATTGAACATGCAACAAAACTGTCATCCGTGACAAATTACATTGCGTTCGATAAAAAGCTCATGTGTACTGTACCTCCAGCAAACTTCACCTCTCAGTTTTCCTCAATATGGTCCAAAACATGGTTCAGACACTCCGTAGCTGCCAATGTAAATGTCAGCTATGTCAAAAACATGTTAACACAGAACAAAAGGGGCTCTGTCGTAACAGAATAGAGTTAATATCTTCAGCAGCTGTCTGGATAGGGTCTTTTCTTGTGGCCACCCACACCTAGAGGCCCGTGTAACTCAAGAAGCAGCGGCCCGGTCTCTGGTGTGCTTGTATGCGTATGTCATTACCATATAGCTATATTTGGCAGATCTCATTTAAGTATAGTTCCACTCTCCTGTCATACTGAACTGAAAATTGTTTGTATTGTACATTTGTATTCCCTTGCTCTGTACCTCCTCTTGAATCAGCCTTCAGGACTAGTGGGAATCTTTTAAACCTTGCTGTTTCTAGTCTGGCACAACATGCTCTGACTGACAGCCTGAGGACATGGCCTCTCCTCTGATCTCATGCGGTATTCCCATTCCCATACAACAGTCTGATGAGCTTAACAGCTGATCTGAGACCCATGAACGAGTGCACTCTGACCTCCACAGTTCATATGTATAATAGCTCACATATGAAGACAGAACAGTACATTAGGTGGATTTGAGAATAAGTGGTAGTGGAAAAGTGATCTAGACGTGAGGAAAGCAGGTAGAGTGAATATCAGTCATTTACAGTAGATAGCTCCAGGGGGAATATAATGTAATCAATGGGGATTTATAATTGTCTTTAGACAGCTCAAGACAGTGACTCAAGTTTGAATGGATGATGGCAGAATAATGCCACATCTGAGGAGAACTTAATCTCTGACTCCCAGCATTCTCAGCAGGAGATAGCAGTGTTTGTGTGTCTGTATGTGTGCATGCGCATTTCAGTGAACATTTAAGCTCTTATTTCTTTACAGATCAGGCCTCCTGTGTGCTCAAGCCTTTGTGCATTCGCCTTTTGCCAAAAGTGTGAAATAATAGCACAATGCAAAACAGCCAAAATTTAATCCATATCCTCTGTTTGTTCTCTGAAAAACCCATTTCAAATCCTATTACTGTTGGAGTGAATGCATTTATTTTTTGTTCTCCAATTTTATCTAAATAATTCTTCCAGTTGTTTAAAATTCTTCCAGTTGTTTTTTTTCTATTGCAGAATATGATGTATAGCAACTTAATATTAGAACTTAATGTTAAAACAATTTTAATTCTATAAAGATACTACATTTTCAACATACAGCCGCCCCAAAAACTATTCAAATATGTAAGCCACATGTATAAATGTATGAATATAATAATAGCAATAACTAACACATGTGGCATTTATTTTAATCAAATAGTTTTTTTTATATAATTAATGTTGAAGGCTATCCATATTTAAAGGGATAGTTCACCCAAAAATGAAAATTCTGTAATAATTTACTTACACTCATATTGTTCTAAACCTGTATGACTTTCTTGTGTGAAACACAAAAGAAGATATTTTCCATGCCTCCAGTGTTTTTGGGCCAAGTCAGTGGGGTTCAATTTTTTTTAATTTAATAAAAAAAAAAAAAAATCAGTTTAACATTATTTGTTGTTAATAGAATAACATTCATTTTAAGCATATATTTTAAATCTACAAAAACGTTTTGGAAACATTTTATAATACTTTAAATTTCTTTGTGGTAACACTTTACAATAAGGCCCCATTAGAAAATGTTAGGGCATTAACAAACATTAACTAACAATGAGCATTACATTTGTTACAGTATTTATCAATCTTTGTTAAAATTCGTTCTTGTGAGCTCTGGTCCATTAAATAATATTAACAGATACAACTTTTGATTTTAATAACGTATTAGTAAATGTTAAAATTAACATTAACTGTCTGAGATTAATAAATACTTTAAAAGTATTTTTCATAGATAGTTCATGTTAACTAATGGAACCTTATTTTTAAACCATTTTTTTAACTGATGTTTGACATTATAAATGTGTTTGTCCTTTATTTTAAGTGAAGATTGTTTAAAACTCTCATCTTGCCAAAGATGTCTCGAGAGGCATCTCAACCTGCAATGTTCCTGTCTTCCTCACATAGATGGAGAAACCGTTCATTTCCACCCAAGCAGAAATAGACAAGGCTTTGGCTCAGAAACAACACAATCACTCGATTGACCTGACAATATATAGTGTGTTTTCCCAACCTCAGAGAGTCCCTTCTTCTGTAATTCCAGAGTACAGGGCAGTGATTATGATGATGATGAAGATGGTGATGGCAGATGAGGGATGGGCAAGGGTGTATGATTTAAATCTGGTCATGGGCTGTGTCCAACGGCTGACCCTAATCCTCTTGCAAGCAGAATTATGTGGTGTGGGATTAGTGAGATTTTCCTTTTCCTGTGCGGGACATCCACTCTTTATAATGACGGCCCAGCAGCAGGTCAAACCACCCGGGCCTGATGACAGGGGTGGACCACAGGGCAGTGCAGGGGAGGAACACATAGAGGAAGCATTCGAATCACACTGCACTTGCTGGAGCTCCATATTATATTAGGCAGAAAGTCTCTCCCCTGCATCATATAAATGCTGCATGATTTATTGTATATTGACACTCACACTAAATGTTGCATTTGTCTGTTCAGTGTTCAGTCTGATCTGCTGGCTGTGGTTTCAAAGGAGTTTTGGGAATGTTACAGCTGGTCAGGCTTTTTAGACTATCTTAAAACCGTCTTGGTCAAGCTAAGACTACCTTAAACCAGCCAAGACCAGTTTAAAGCGGCTTCGACTATTTTCAGTGCAGTCACACTTCAGACGTCTGTTCATTTCAGCTCTAATGAAGTCGAGGCAACTTTAGCATAAAACATTTCTGTTCCGAGGGATCCTGCAGCACGCTATTTAGTAAATAACACCGCTGTTCATTTAACCCAACCTGTTGATCCCCAATCCCCTTTTCCCGCCTCTCATCTGTTTTGCGAGCCGCGAGACATCAAAGGCCCTCATCAACAAATGGAGGCGCAAAAGACTTACATGAAAGCCTGATTGTAGATGAAGCAGCTGATTATAATTGCATTTTGTATTCAATCGTTTTTTTTCTCCTCTCTCTTTTCTAATCGGGCCGACTGCTAGCTTTCTTTTCTATCATTCGGTAATGTGGGAGCGAATTCTCATTAGGATTCAAGCGCGATGCTCGCTAACTTAATTAAGCATAAGATAGACATGCGTATAGATGTAATCTGATCTCAATGTGTGTGAGCCCACGTTTAGCCTGCGTTCAAGGGTTCTCAAAGGACGTGATGATGCTGTGATGGCAGGAAAGTGGGGTATCTTGTCAGGTCTGTCTATTTCTGTGCTGCTTTCTTTTTCAAGAAGGTTTAGGACAAATGGCCAAGTGGCAGCTAAAGGAGTATTAGCTACACATATAGAAATCTGTTGAGTAGCTTGTTGAAGATGCAATTGTTTCTCTTTCTCTTCCTTTCAGAAGCAATCATCTCTCTTAAGTAGGCTATGTCTATTTCAGATGTGTAGTATTGCCTCTTGTGATCAGTGTCTAGAAACCGAACATCTGTAATTGCAGAAGCATCTATTTAGATATGATTTAAAGTCATGGAAAAAGAGGAATTTTGTGTAATGTCCAATGATTTTGTTAACCGCATTGTACTCAAGCTGCAATGCGGAGGAGTTGTTTGATTGATGCATGAACATTAACTCAGTATTCGACAGTTTTATCTGACAGCCCTGATGGATGCTTTTTATAACAAACCCAATGAGTCTGATAAAACCTGTCTTGAAATGCAACCTAAGTACAAAAACATTCTGCAATGGCCTAGCAACAAAGCCTAAGACTTATATGCATTGCATATGAAACTGATCAATCCTTGTAAATTTTTGTTTGCATGACAGTAGCACACAATGCAATGACTTCCAGAATGCAAAATTAGTTTCAGAATTAGACATTTGAGAATAAATGTAAGCAGCTTCCTCTGGAATAAACTACACATACAAGCCTGTCATCTGTTTAGATCATCTGTCACAATTGTGTCTTTGTTTCCTTTTGTACACTGAACAAAAAAATCAGCGTAGAAACTATTTTCACTCAGAAAATGTTAAAACTAATGACAGAGACGGCAATTAACACATTGAATCAAGAGTGATTTTTTTTTTCAATTAGGACCGAAATTGTATTTTTTTAAACACACTGCAATAATCTTTGTTTTATTCAACGTTGTCTGCCCTCTCATTTTTACAGTTTTGCATGGTGATGTGGACTTTCCGTCAACTTCCATTGTTTTTACACAGAATGAATAGACTCCCTAACTCCTCTAACCCTCACGCTGATATTGTTGCACCTTTAGTTTTTCATTAAGACATTTATTAGGTTTATTAAGCCTTTTTCCTCTCAGACTGTTGGCTGGTCTCCATATTTAGGTCATTCCAGATTTGACAATTTTTCATTGGACTTATGCTCTCCTAAATATGAGTAAAACCTCACCCACACACGTATATGAACATGTGCCCACAAGGGGTCGCTGTTGCTTTGCAGTGATTCAAATTAGATTATAAATGACCATATTTATTGCCACTTATAATTATCGTCAAAACGGTGTAAATGAACTTCTGCCATGCCACATTAATGTTTACTTACTTTCATACATGGGCACACAGACAGCCATAAACTACCAATAACTTTTTCCATTTGTGTCTCCAACATTTTTTTTATTTCTAAGGGCAAAATTATTTCGACTGCTCTAGTAAACGCATACGTTTTGCAGTCTATTAAGAATCTGAAATGTGCTATGATATACTGTGTTGTTCAGGTAAAGCTTATTTGCACAGAAGTCTGCGGGGAGCCCTTGATGTGAATGTTGGCGCTTCAGGTGATGCTTTAACCCTGCACCTCAGTTTGGACTTGCCAGTGTCTGCGCTGGAGTGGAGAGGAGAGGATGGCGCAGAAAAACCTCTTCAAACCCTCATGCACTTATTTCTAAGCACACATTTGCTGATGGTATTTGTTTTCTTTTATGCGTTCGTGAATATCAGATGAAGCTTGTCGTCTTTTTTTCTAACATCATCTCCTGAGGAAGGAAACCAGCCAAGTGTTATTCTTCATCTCTGCAGGTTATTCTGAGCGACACCGAGGATATGGAAAGCCCAAATGGTGCAATCGTGCGCTTGAGCAACTTTTAGGATGTGCAGGATGATTCCGCATTAGAGGATGTGAGAGCGGATGCAGAGGAAACACAGATCCTGCCTTACGCATCACGCATCAAAGGGAAAAATCCCACAGCAACGCCACCCAACCCGCCAGACTTTACTAGAAAGACAAAAGTAGCCAAGGAACGGAAATTAAATTCACTCGCTGCTACCAAACGCCACAATACCGCAGACTGAGCAGTTGGACTCAGCGACGCATGGGAACATACTTCGGATGTGAGAAAAGCACAATATTTGTGAAGGATCTGTCGCGTAACGAGGAGACACAGTGGCATCCTTCGGGTTCTTGACAGAGCCTATAAATCCCATCTAATGCGTGACGGGATGCTCGGACTCTCAAGTCGTTTTGACCTGAAGTAAAGTAAACCGACCCCGGTGTGATGTGAAGAACATTATGATGAATGCTTCTGGATATCCTCCGAGAGCGATACTGGAACTTAATCGCGCAATTTTGTGATCATCTCTCCGCGCGAAAAGGGATCCCTTTTCACTTTCACTGCCCTTCCGTGCCACCCAGTAAGATGGAAGTTTCTCACAGGGGGAGAACAAACATGTTGCGTCTCCATACTCTGCATTTCATTGTAATGCTGCTCAGAGGTAAGTCAAAGAGAAGGGTTCTAGCATTCCACAACCCCCC